>NC_066563.1:7746415-7761415 GCF_024679095.1 Eriocheir sinensis
GTGTGTGTGTGTGTGTGTGTGTGTGATAAGGCTTAATTAATTTTACACCTTGTTGATGTTGTTGTTGCTGCTGTTGTTGTTGTTATCGTTTCTCTTGAGTGTTTGTTTGTGTGTTTGTGTGTTTGTTCATGTGTTCGGTTTGTTTATTATTGACGTTTTGTTTGTGTTGTTCTTTTCATCGTCTGCTTCGTCTTCTCTTTCTTTCTCTTTATCTTCATCTTTTTCTCCTTCTTCATCTTTTTCTATATTTTTTCTACTTATTCTTTTTTTTATGTTTGTATCCATCTTCCTTTTTTTATATATGTTGTTGTTGTTGGTGGTGGTGTTGTTGTTGTTGTTGTTGTTGTTGTTGTTGTTGGTGGTGGTGGTGGTGGTGTTGTTGTTGTTGTTGTTGTTGTTGTTGGTGGTGGTGGTGGTGGTTCAGGGTCTAGGGCAATATCCTTAAACATATCATGGCTCACACACCCACAATTGATAAGGCTTTCGTAGGAGTTGTGGGTATTTCCATGGGTAGATTTATGACCCTGGTGGTAATATGACAAAGCTCCTGTACTATAAACGTGAAAAAAACACTCATGGGAACCTTTCTGATAACCTTTGTGGCATTTGGAGTTATCTGTTGTGAGAGGAGGGTGTCTGAGAATACCACCCATAATGTTGTCCAAGGTTGCAGGGAGTTAGTGTCCATGCATCAGGTTAAGAGAGTATTGTATCACGTCTCGGCCCTTCCCTTCCCTTTACCTTCCCTTTGCTAAACCTCCCTTCCCTTCACTTCCCTTCCCTTCAGTTTTTCTTCATCTTCTACACCTTCCCTTCCTTTCCTTTCCCTTCCCTTCACTTCCCTTCCCTTCCCTTCCCTTTACTAAACTCCCCTTCCTTTCTATTCCCTTCCCTTTCCTTCCCTTCAACTTTTCTCATCTTCTACACCTTCCTTTCCTTTCCCTTCCCTTCTCTTCACTTCCCTTCCCTTCCTTTTACTAAACCTCCCTTCCTTTCTATTCCCTTCCCTTCCCTTCCCTTCAGTTTTTCTTCATCTTCTACACCTTCCCTTCCTTTCCTTTCCCTTCCCTTCACTTCCCTTCCCTTCCCTTCCCTTTGCTAAACCTCCCTTCCCTTCTCTTCCCTTCCCTTCCCTTCAGTTTCTCCTCATCTTCTACACCTTCCCTTCCTTTCCCTTCCCTTCACTTCACTTCCCTTCCCTTCCATTTGCTAAACCTCCCTTCCTTTCTATTCCCTTCCTTTCCCTTCCCTTCAGTTTTTCTTCATCTTCTACACCTTCCCTTCCTTTCCTTTCCCTTCCCTTCTCTTCCCTTCCCTTTGCTAAACCTCCCTTCCCTTCCCTTCCCTTCAGTTTTTCCTCATCTTCTACACCTTCCCTTCCTTTCCTTTCCCGTCCCTTCACTTCCCTTCCCTTTGCTAAACCTCCCTTCCCTTCTCTTCCCTTTCCTTTCCCTTCCCTTCAACTTTTCTCATCTTCTATGTCTTCCCTTCCCTTCCCTTCCCTTCCCCTCATTTCCCTTCCCTTCCCTTCCTTTCCATTCCCTTCCCTTCCCTTTCCTTACCTTCCCTTCACCTCACTTCTCTTTGCTAAACCTCCCTTCCCTTCTCTTCCCTTCCTTTCCCTTCCCTTCAACTTTCCTCATCTTCTACACCTTCCCTTCCTTTCCTTTCCCTTCCCTTCCCTTCCCTTCCCTTTCCTTACCTTCCCTTCACCTCACTTCCCTTTACTAAACTTTCCTTCCTTTCTATTCCCTTCCCTTCCCTTCAACTTTTCTCATCTTCTGCACCTTCCCTTCCCCTCCCTTCCCTTCATTTCCCTTCCCTTCCCTTCCCTTCCTTTCTATTCCCTTCCTTCCCCTTCCCTTCAAATTTTCTCATCTTCTACACCTTCCCTTCCCTTCCCTTCATTTCCCTTCCCTTCCCTTCCCTTCCCTTCCCTTCAACTTTTCTCATCTTCTACACCTTCCCTTCCCTTCCCTTCCTTTCCTTTCCCAACCTCTCCTTTTCCATCAATTCCTTCAACTTTTCTCATCTTCTACTCCTTCCCTTCCATTCCCTTCCCTTCCCTTCCCTTCCCTTCCCTTTCTTTCCCAACCTCTCCTTTTCCTTCAATTCCCTCAACTTTTCTCATATTCTACTCCTTCCCTTCCCTTCCCTTCCCTTCCCTTCCCCTCCCTTCCCTTCCCTTACATTCCCTTCCCTTTCCTTCAAGGCATTTGATAAGGTCCCCCACCAACGATTGCTCAGCAAACTACTGGCGCACGGTATCTCGGGTAACATTCACAATTGGCTTGCGGACTGGCTCTCTGAGCGGAAACAGAGAGTAGTTCTAAACGGTGTTACATCTAACTGGCTCGATGTCAAAAGCGGCGTACCTCAAGGATCAGTGCTTGGCCCCATGCTCTTCTTAATTTATGTTAATGATATCGATGATGGGCTCATTTGCAAAGTATCAAAATTTGCTGATGACACAAAAATTGCTAGTAAAGTAACTGCGATACTCGACGAAGAAGCTTTACAATCAGATATAGATCGACTTGCACGTTGGGCCAATCAATGGCAAATGAAATTTAACGTTGAGAAATGTAAAGTGTTGCACATCGGAAAAAATAACAATCGCGTTCGGTACGAAATGAATGGCCAACAACTTTCTGCAGTAAGTAAAGAAAAGGATCTTGGAATCACTATATCAAGCGATTTAAAGCCCGGTCAGCATTGTTCAGAGGTAGTTAAAACTGCAAACAAATTGGTTGGCTTCATCGGACGAGTCTTTAATAATAAATCGGAAAAAGTAATATTAAAACTGTATAATTCGTTGGTTCGACCCGTCTAGAGTACTGTGTACAGTTTGGTCTCCCTACTACAGAAAAGACATAGAAAAGTTGGAACGGGTCCAACGAAGAGTAACAAAGATGATTCCTAGGTTGAGAAATTTGTCATATGAACAAAGGCTTAAAGAAGTAAATTTATTCAGCCAATCAAAACGAAGAATGCGAGGCGATCTAATAGAAGTGTTTAAAATGTTCAAAGGATTCAGTGATATTAATGCGGAAGATTACTTTACAATTGATCGATCAAATAGAACAAGAAGAAATCACAATTTGAAGATAAGTGGTAAAAGATTCTCGTCGCACGAAGCTAAACACTTCTTCTTCAATCGAGTTGTTAATGTTTGGAACTCTCTACCTTGTGATGTCGTTGATAGTACAACAGTTACGGCCTTCAAGAATAGATTAGACAAGTGTTTTGAATCCAACCAGCAACTAAGATATTACTCATTGTCGTAATAACGTTAAGTTCTTTCGAATACTGGTGTCCTTGTCCGCTTTTATTGCCCGGTTAGTGGTAGCAGTAATGGTAGTTCTTTCCTCTTTCCTACATAAATTCCATGCAGTTTTTCCATGCTGCATGGTTCTTTTTCCTTTCCTGCCAGCTTTGGCTGGAGGGATGGGGGGGTGGGGAGGAGCCTTCGCCTTTGCTGTCCTTCATCTTCCACCTTTGATTAGATAGTTAGTGTAGCTTGTCACAAACAACCTCGTAAGGACCAGCAGGTCTGCTGTTGTTTGTTCTTCTTCTTCTTCCTTTGTGTACTAAACTTCCCCTCCCTCAACTTCTCTTATCCTCTAGTCATTTCCCTTCTTTTCTCTTCCCTTCCCTTCTATTTCTCTTCCTTTCCCTTCCTTTCCTTCGACTTACCTTCCAGTTCTTTCCCTTCCCTTAATTTACCTGCCCTTCATTCTAATTTCTTCTCTTCCTTTCCCTTCCCTTCTATTCCGTTCCCTTCCCTTCCCTCCCCTTCTCTTCCCTTTCCTTTCCCTTTCTTTTCCTTCCCTCAGCTTTTTTTATCTTTCAGTCCTTTCCCTTCACTTAACTTTCCTTTACTTCCCTCCTCTTCCCTTTCACTCCTAAGATCTTTCCTTCCCTTCCCTTCCCTTCCCTTCTTTTTATTTTTCAGCCCTTCCCTTCTCCTGAATTGCCTGCCCTTAACTTCCCTTCTCTTCACCTCCATTCCACTCCCTTCTGTCCCTTAACTTTCCCTTCCTTTCTTTCCCCTTCTCATTTTTTCCCTTCCTTTCCCTTTCCATCCCATTTCTTTCTTTCACTTTCCTTCCCTACCCTTCCCTTCCCTTTCTTTTCTTTTCTTTTCCTTCTCTTCCCATCTTCATATTCTTAAACCAAACCTTCCTCCTCCTCCTCCTCCTCCTCCTCCTCCTCCTCCTCCTCTACTCTATCTGTCTTTTCCCATCTCTTTCTTATATCCCTTTCCTCCCTCCCTCTCTTCCTCCCTCCTTCCCTCCCTCCCTCCCTTCCTCCTCCAGCCATCTATTCTCTCCCTGTCTTCTTACATCTCTCCTCCTCCTCCTCCTCCTCCTCCTCCTCTTTCTCCACTAATCTCTCGCACAGCCACCACCTCCTCCTCCTCCTCCTCTCCTCCCCTCCTCCTTAATCTTCTCCTCCTCTTCCTCTTCCTCTTCCTTCTTCTTACTTAACTCACTCACATATCTTTCCCTCACCACATTTTCCTCCCCTCCTCCTCCTCCTCCTCCTCCTCCATCACCACCACCTCCTCCTCCTCCTCCTCCGCCCCCTCCTCCTCCTCCTCCTCCTCCTCCCTCATCCTAATTCTTCCTCCTCCCCACTTAATCCTCCCAACCCCTTAACCTCCTTTACCCTTCTCCTCCCTTTACTTTTCCTCCCTTTACTTCATCCTCCCTTATTCCCTCTTTCTTCCTTATTAACTTTCCTTCACTTTTTTTACACTTATCCTTCTCTTTCTTCCGTACTTTCTTCTTTCATTTCTTCCTTCCTTCCCTCCTTCCTTCCCTCCCTCATTTTTTTCCCTTCCTTATCCCTGTTTTTCCTTCCCTTTCTTCTTTTCCATTTTCTTTCTTTTTGTTTTCTCTTTGTTTTATGTTTTTTTTTGCATCATTTCTTTTTTTCTCTTTTTATTAACTTTTCTCTTCTTCATCTTTCCTATTTTCTTCTTCACTTTCACTCATCTTCTTTTCTTTTTTTTCTCATTTACCAGTATCACCTGTCTCATTGTCATCTTCATATACCTGTTCTATTTTTTTTTTTACCTGTCTTTACATCTATCTTTCTCACTTCACCTTCCTCCCCCCTTTCACTTTCACATATTTTATCTTTTCTTTACTCCTCTTCTCCCGTTTTTTTTTTTTTTACCGCCTTTCCTTTTTACGTTCTCTCACCTTCCCGTACACCTGTCACCCTCATCTCACCTTCCTTCTCTCACTCTCACTTTCACGCACTTTCATTGTTTTTCTTTCCTCTTCATCTCCTCATTTTCATCCCCTCTCGTCTTTACACTTTCACTTTCTTACCTTTCTTCCCAACTCCCTCACACCTGTATCACTCACCTCACCTTCCCTCCTCCTCACTTTCACTCACTTTCATTTTTTCCTCCTCTTCCCATTTATTTCATCACCTTCACTTTCTTACCTTTTTTCTCACCTTCCCTCACACCTGTATCAATCACCTCACCTTCCCTCCTCACTTTCACTCACTTTCATTTTTTTCATTCCTCCTCTTCTTCCATATTTCATCACTTCTCCTTTTTACACTTTCACTTTCTTACCTTTCTTCTCACCTTCCCTCACACCTGTTTCACTCACCTCACCTTCCCTCCTCCTCACTTTCACTCACTTTCATTTTTTTTCTTTCCTCTTCTTTTCTCATATATTTCATCACCTTTTTATGCTTTCACTCACCTGTCTTCTCTTACCTTTCCTTACACCTGTCTCTCTCCTCTCACGTTTCCTCCCTCCCTCCCTCCCTCCCTCTCACTTTCACACACCATCAGGTAAAAGGAAAGTGATATACGTGAGGCATATCCTTTTAGGGGGACAAAGAGGAGAATTTAAGAAGAGGGACTTAACAAGGTGGATAAAGGGAGGGAAGAGGAGAGGAAGGAAGGAAGTGAAGGAAAGAGGAGATGAAGGGAGAAAGGAAGGATTTTAAGAGGAGGGACTTAACAAGGTGGATAAAGGAAGGGAAGGAGGAGATGGAAAAAGGAAGGAACTGAAGGAAAGAAATGGAGGGAGAAAGGTAGAGAGATTTAAGTAGATGAATGGAGGGAGAAAGGAAGGAGATAAGAGAAGGAAGGAAGGAGGGAAGGAAAGACCGAAGGAAGGAAGGAAGGAAGAAACGGAAGGACGGGAATGTTAAAGAAAATGAAAGATAAAGAGAGTAAAGAGGAAAGAAAGAAATGAAGGAAGGAAGGGAAAATGGAAGAATAAAAGGAAAAAAAGAAAGGAATAAAGGAAAGAAAGTAAGGAAGAAACTGTTTGAAGGACGAGAAAATAAGAAAATGAGAGAGCGAGAGAGAGAGAGAGAGAGAGAGAGAGAGAGAGAGAGAGAGAGAGAGGAGGAAAGTAAGCAAGATAGGGAGGAATAATATGATGGAGATAATTGGAACAGGAGGAGGAGGAGGAGGAGGAGGGATGGAGAGGTGAACGGGGACGAATCAAGGTAGAGGAGGAGAAGAAGAATGAGGAGGAGGAGGAGGAGGAGGAAGGGAAGAAGGAATACTGGATAAAAGATAAGGAAGAAGATGAAGGAATGTATGAAAGAAAAAAGTTAAGAAGGAAAGGAAGAAAAAAAAGATGGTTAGAAGAAAGAAAAGAAGAAGGAATAAGAAGAAAAGATTTAGGTAGAAGTAGCCACAAGAATGGAAGAAGAAGAGGCAGAAATTAAGGAAAAGAAGAGAAATGAAAGAATAGAAAAAAAGGAGAGTAACAGAGAAGGAGAGAGAAGGAAGAGAGAGAGAGAGATATATATATATATATATATATATATATATATATATATATATATATATATATATATATATATATATATATATATATATATATATATATATATATATATATATATATATATGTGTGTGTGTGTGTGTGTGTGTGTGTGTGTCGGGCACTCATCAGTAATTTTTTTATTGTAGTTGGGATGATGCTTAAGGGTTTTCGTTCGTTGACGATGAATGCAGCGAAAGAAATAAGGGGACGAAAAATAGCCTAATTCACCACAAGCGGCGGCCGGCAGGCGCCCAGGCAGCGGGCAGTCATGCGTCGTCGCTGTACACATCCTTAGAAACCGTTCTGTGTTATGCTCATGTCACGCTTTATCTATAATCTGATCGCACCATAGCGTTCAGGAGACTTTGCTCCATGAGATGAAATTATTTATTTCAACCCTGGTTCAAAGAATGCTGAGAAAAGCGATGATTTGTAAACCGTGTTATAAACATTTCGGAGCTGTCTTGTGACTTCAATTCATCACATTTCCTTTATGTTTTATTTTATCAAGTTTAGACAAATATGACTGAGTTGCGCAATTACTGCTGAGTCCAACGGTACCAACTAAAGTGGTCTGTCGTGTATAAGAGACGAGCTATGACGAAGATAATACAAGTGTGTAGCGTCACGGCGGACATGAATGGCATGTGAGTGAGGGAGGGGTGCAGCCAATCACAGGAGCCGTAACAAACTCTGCCTAGGCGCCAGATGAACAGGCTCCGTGAACAGACTACAGTAGGTCATAGGAGACAAAGATGATGGGAAGACGATGTTGAAGAGAAATCAGAGAAAGAAGATGGGAGGAGGAAGTGAAGAGAATGATAGATAGATTTGACGATAAGGGGAAGAGACTGAGAGGAGAAAGTAAAAGAGAAAAAGAAGAAAGAAAATTGAAGATAACAGAAAATACTTGATGATGTAGAAGATAAATTGTACACAGAGAAGATGGGAGAATAATGTAGAGGGGAAAATGGAGATGAAGAAGAGAAGGAAGCAAGGAAAGAGAGAAAATGAAGGTAAAGGAAAAATAAAGGGAATGAAAGGAGAGGAAAAGGAAATGAAGGAGAGATGGAGAGAAGGGAAAGGAGAGAAAAATGGAAATGAAGGAGAGATGGAGGAAAGGAAAAGATTCAGAATGGAAGTGAAGGAGAGATAGAAAGGAGGAAAGAAGAAAATAGATAATAAGAAAGAAAAGGTGAAAGAAGAGAAAGGAGAGGAAAGGGAAGGAAGGACTAAAAGAAGGTGGAGATAGAGGGAAAGAAAAAAAGAAAAATTATAAGAAAGAAGATGCGAAGGAAAGGAAACAGAAAGAAAACGCAAGAAAGAAGGGATGAAGGAGAGAAGGGAGAAGAAAAGGGAGGAAGGAATAAAAGAAGAAGGTGAAAATGGTCGAAAAAAAAGGAACGAGAAACAAAAGATGAAAGAGCGAAGAGAAAGGAGAAAAATATATAAAAGAAGAGAAAGGAGAGAGAGAGAGAGGAAAGAGAAGGAAGTATTAAAGGAATTGCTATGCTTGAAGGACTGGAGGAAGAGAGAAAGAGAGAAGCTAACGAGGAGGAGGAGGAGGAGGAGATATAAACAGGAAAGACGAGTCCACCTAAGCTTGAATATTTAGGTGTGTGGACAGGTAACCCTCCCCCCCTCCTCTCTCTCTCTCTCTCTCTCTCTCTCTCTCTCTCTCTCTCTCTCTCTCTCTCTCTCTCTCTCGTGTTAGGTTTATCTCTTTCGTCTGTGTTTTTTTTGTTTTTCGTGCCTGAGAGAGAGAGAGAGAGAGAGAGATTCCCCTGACAATATTAACAATTCAGGAGAAGAAAACGCAGCCGGACATCTCTCTCTCTCTCTCTCTCTCTCTCTCTCTCTCTCTCTCTCTCTCTCTCTCTCTCTCTCTCTTCTGGGCTTCCTGTATTAAGTTAGAGAGACGGATAAGGTTAGGGAGAGAAGCCTGGCTGGGAGAGAAGAAATGGAGGAAAGAATGAAGGAGGGAGAGAAGGAGGGAGGGAGAAAGAGAGGGAGAGAGGAGAGGAAAAGGGAGGGGGGTAGGAAGGAGGGAAAGAAGAGATGGAGAGAGAGGGAGGAAAAGAAGAGAATAGAGATGGAAGAGGAGGAGGAGGAGGCGGAGGAGGAAGAAGAAGAGGAGGAGGAGGAGGAGGAGGAGGAGGAGGAAAGTGTTGCATAAGGAAAATTCTGTTACGTTGTGAGGTGAATAGATCTCTCTCTCTCTCTCTCTCTCTCTCTCTCTCTCTCTCTCTCTCTCTCTCTCTCTCTCTCTCTCTCTCTCTCTCTCGTATAGTTGGAGGAAATGAAGGAACGAGAGAAGAAACGGAGGGAAATAAGAAAGAGAGATAGAGGAAATGAAGGAAGGAAATAGAAGGAAACCAAATGGAAGGAGAGAAAGAAGGGGAGAGAGAATGGATGATGGAAGAGGAACATAAATGGAGGGAAGAGGGAATGAGTGGAGGAAAAGAGAAAGGAATAAAGGAAAAGAGAGAAAGAAAGGAATGAATGAAAGGAGGTAAGAGAAAGATTGGAGAAGAGAAAGAATGGATGGAGAGAAAGAAGAGAAAGGAAGGAAGGAAATGATGGAAAATAAGGAAGGAAAGGAATGGAGGTAAAGAAGACGAGAGAAGAAGGAAGGAAATTATGAAGAGAAAGGAAAGGAAAATGAGAAGGAAAAGATGAAGAGGGAGAGAATCAGGAAAGGAGAAGATGGAGAGAAAAAAGAAAACGAAGGAGAGAAGGAAACGATGAAGAGAAAAAATGAGGAAAAGGAAGGAAGGAAAAGAGAAAGGAAAGAATGGAGGGAAAGAAGAAGGAAAAAAAGAAATAATTGATGGAGAAGGAAAAGATTGATTGACTGAGAGAGAGAAAGGAAAAAAGGAAAATATGGAGAGAAGAAAAGAAAGAAGGGAAGGAAAAGAAAGGAAAGGAATGAGAAAAAGAGAGAAAGAAGTAATAGATGAAGGAAGAATGAAAAAAAAAATAGAATGAGACAACGAAGAAAATGGAAAACAGAAAACTGGAAAAACGCATAGAAAATGGAGTTAGCGTGCGACGAAGAAAACGGGAATAAAATATACTGAAGATTAAGTTAAGCGGGAAATTCATTTAGTTAGGCGAAGGGGACTTTCTCTATGCCTTAAACTGCTCTCTCTCTCTCTCTCTCTCTCTCTCTCTCTCTCTCTCTCTCACGGAAACCCGATGCGTTCATGTGGGAAGAGAGGAAGACGTGATGTGTGATTGGGAGGAGGAGGAGGAGGAGGAGGAGGAGGAGGAGGAGGAGGAGGAGGAGGAGGAGGAGATGACACCATAAGAACAAGAAGATTGGAAAAGTGTAAGGTCGGAAATTGGGAGACATAAAGCAAGAGAGAGAGAGAGAGAGAGAGAGAGAGAGAGAGAGAGAGAGAGAGAGAGAGAGGGAGAGGGAAAGGGAGAGAGAGACGTCCTCCTCCTCTTTTTCTTTTTCTTTCCCTTTTTTCCTCTTTTTTCTGGTCCTCTTTACCTCTTTCCTCCCCTTCCTCCTTTTCTCTCTGTTTACATTATTTAATATTTATTCTTCCCATTTTCTTTCTTTTCTTCCATTATCATCTCCTCCTCTTCTACCACCTCCTTCTTCTCTTCTTTCTTCTTTTCCAGTCTTCTTTTCTTTTCTCTCTATATTTCTCCTCCTTTCCTTTCCTCCTATCCTCCTACCGTTTCCCTATTTCGTTCTCTCCTTGTTTCCTTCCTTCCTTCCTTCCTTCCTTCCTTCCTTCTCCCTTCTATGTCTCGTTCCTTTTTCCTCCTCCCTCCTCTCCTGCTGTTCCTCCTTCGTTCTCTCTTTCCTTCCTTTCTCTTCTTCTATGTGCTTTTCCTCCTCCTTTCTCCTCTCCTGTATACTTCCATTTTCTCTTTTCTTTTCCTCCTTTTCCTCTTCTTCTCCTCGAACGTCATTTTCTTCCTTCCCTTTCTCTTTAGCCTTCTATATATTTTCATCTTTTTTCTTCTCCCTCATTTTCTTTTCCACCATCTACTCATTTTCATTTTCCCCCTAATTCTTTTCTTCTTTCCTCTTCTGCTTTTACTTTTTATATATATTTTTCCTTTTCATGTTCCTTCTTTTTACTTATCTTTTCCTCCTCCTCCCCTTTTCCTTAACTAATTATTTTCTTCTTCCCTCTTCTGCTTTTACTTTTTTATATATCTTTTTTCCTTTTATTTTTCTTTATTTTCCTTTTTTTCCTCCTCCTCCTCTTCTCCTTAACTAATTCTTTTATTCTTTCCTCCTCTGCTTTTCCTTTTAATATATTTTTTTCCTTTTATTTTTCCTTCTTTTCCTTATCTTTTCCTCCTCTTCTCCTTAACTAATTCTTTTCTTCTTTTCCTCTTCGGCTTTTCCTTTTTTATATATCTTTTTTCCTTTTCTTTTTTCTTTATTTTCCTTATCTTCTCCTCCTCCTCCTCCCCTTCCTCCTCCTTAAGACTCCAAAGTGTCAACAACAACAACAACAACAACAACAACAACAACAACAACAACAACAACAACAACAACAACAACAACAACAACAACAACAACAACAACAGTAACATCGCATATCACTCACGATCGCGTCATTTCGTATATCAGATAAATTTCGATAAACGAGAGATAGAGATAAAAAAAATATGACGAACCTTTCCTGTTTTGTGTTGCACCTGAATTTTAGCGACACTCCTTAACGTGCGATAAAAAGATAGCAGTAGTGTTAAGTGCTGATACGGAGCGGGTACACACACACACACACACACACACACACACACACACACACACAATGACAAATAACATAAAAAAAATAAGGAAAAATACAACTCGGCTTAATAATATATAAAAAAATAACAGAAAAAGAAAGTATGGAGCAAGTAAATGAAATATATAAAACAAATAAATAATAATAAGAAAACAAATAAAAAACAAAAACAAAAATTATTAGAAAAAAAAGACAGAAAAAAATGAAACAAATAAATAATGACAAAAGAAGTTACAGGAAAAAAAAAACCCGCATAAATACAAATATAAAAAGACAAACAAAAAATAATAGAAAATAAAAGTAGAAAAAAACACTGAACGAAACAGATAAACAAAAAGGAGTAACATGAACAAACAAAAACAAACATCAACACAACTAACCTCCCCCACACACCTGCCTGCCCCCCCAGACAGGTGTGCTGCGGGGAGGTGAGTTTCAGGTGTGCGTGTCATCAGTTACAAGACGTGATTTATGAGCGAGTTGCAGCGGGTAACCCAACACCTCCCCTCCTTCCCCCCACCCCATCTCCCCTTGTCACCCCTCTCGTCCTCCTCCTCTTTCTCCTCCTATCCTTCCTCCCTCCTCTTTTCCTATTCCCTCTTCGTTCTCTCTATCCTTGTTTCCTTCCTTCCTTCCTTCCTTCCTTCTCTCGTTTTCTATGTCTCGTTCCTTTTTCCTCCTTCGTTCTCTCTTTCTTTATTTCCTTCCTTTCTCTTCTTCCATGTGCTGTTTCTCCTCTCTCCTTCTCTCCTGTCTACTTCTTCCTGTTCTCTCTTCATTCTCTCTCTCCTTGTTTCCTTCCGTTCCTTTCTATTTTGCCACCTCCTCCTGTTCTTTCTCTCCTCTCCTCTCTATCTTTTCCTCTTCCTCCTCCTTTCTCTTTTCTTTGTTTCCTCTCTTCTTCTTTTTTCCCCTTTCCCTTTTGCTTTCTTCCTGCCCATCCTCTTGCCTCTTCTTTTCTCCTTTTGTTCCTCTGTTTCTCCTTTTTTGTTCCCTCTTATTCCTATTCCCATTTTCTCTCATTTATTTCTTCATTTGTTTTCATGTCTTCACTTCCACTCATCTCTTCCCTCCCCCTCCTCCTCCTCCTCGCCTCCTCTTCCCCCTCTCCCTCCCTTCTCCTCTTCGTTGTCGTGCCTTCTCCTCTTCCCTTTCCTTCTCCTTGTCCTCATTCTGTCCTTCTCTGACCTCATTCCTCGTTCTCTTCCTCTTCGTCTCTCTTCTCTTCTCCTTCTGCGGCACGTCCCTCCCTCTTTCCTTCACCTTCCTTGTGTTTCTTTCTCTTCTTCAATAATAGGGATGAAGGAGGAAGGATTAGTAATGCAGGATCTCCCCTTTCTGAAACCGTGCTAATAGTCGTCGATAAGGAGGAAGGATTAGTAAAGCAGGATCTCCCCTTTCTGAAACCGTGCCAACAGTCGTCGATAAGGAGGAAGGATTAGTAAAGCAGGATCTCCCCTTTCTGAAACCGTACTAATAGTCGTCGATAAGGAGGAAGGATTAGTATAGCAGGATCTCCCCTTTCTGAAACCGTGCTAATAGTCGTCGATAAGGAGGAAGGATTAGTATAGCAGGATCTCCCCTTTCTGAAACCGTGCTAATAGTCGTCGATAAGGAGGAAGGATTAGTATAGCAGGATCTCCCCTTTCTGAAACCGTGCTAACAGTCGTTGATAAGGAGGAAGGATTAGTAAAGCAGGATCTCCCCTTTCTGAAACCGTGCTAACAGTCGTCAATAAGGAGGAAGGATTAGTATAGCAGGATCTCCCCTCTCTGAAACCGTGCTAACAGTCGTCAATAAGGAGGAAGGATTAGTATAGCAGGATCTCCCCTTTCTGAAACCGTGCTAACAGTCGTCAATAAGGAGGAAGGATTAGTATAGCAGGATCTCCCCTTTCTGAAACCGTGCTTGTAGTCGTCAGTAAAAGAAATAATTAATAAAACAAAAATGAATACAAGTCAACTAATAGAAAGAAAATGACAAAAAATAACAGATAAGAAGAAGTATTTGTCTTATTTAAAGGGTGATTTCTATTAGTTTATTTTATTACCTGTAACTACAAATATATAACCTGTAGCTCGTCATTGAATCTGTAACGTAATTTTAATCATGACTCCAACATTTATATTTTTTTTCTTTTTGTCCTTTTTCTTCTTTCCTTCATTCTTCTTTCTCTATTCTTCTCTATTTTCATCTTTATCATCCTCCACTTCGCCTTGTGTTCATTGCCCTACTTCTCTTCCTCTCTTCCTCTCCTTCCTCCCTCTCCTTCTCCCGTATCTGAAAATTAACTTTCTAACTTAGCATTTTATCCATAACTCCAACATTTTCACTTCTTATCGACTTTATTCTTTACTTCCATATTTATCATGCTCCTCTTTGCCTCTGTTCATTGCCCTCCTTCCCCTCCTTCTCCCTTCTCCGCCTCCACTCGCTACCTGGCTTACCTGGTCGTGTGCTATCAGCGTGCTATCACACCTGTCAGTCTTGGTGTGTGTAGCGTGTTACTGGCTCACCACACCACTCATAACCTCCACCACCACCACCACCACCACCAGCCTCACCACTACCACCACCGCCAACGACAATCTCACCACCGTTAGTTGTTGTTGCATACCTGTTATTATACTGTTGCTGTTTCTACTACTACTACTACTACTACTACTACTACTACTACTACTACTACTTCTACTGCTGCTACTGCTACTACTACAACAACAACAACAACAATAACAACAACTACTACTACTACTACTACTACTACTACTACTACTACTGTGATTGTGACTGCTTTATTTTCTCTACGTTTTTGTGGTTAGTTCGTTTGTTCGTCAATTCGTCATTCAGTCATTTTGTTGGTTAGTTAGTTAATTAGATTGTTAGTTGTTTCTCTTTATTTTCATTTCTATGTTCCTGGTCTTTATTCCTCTTTCTAACTTCCTTTCCTTCCTTCCTTCCTTCTTCCATCCTTTGTTCTTCCCTCCATCCTCATCTTATTTCTCATATCTCCTCCCTTTTTCCTACTTTTCATTCTCTCTCCTATTCCCTTCTCCCTTCCTCTTCCTCTCTCTCTCTACCCTTCCTATCTTCCTTCTAAAACGTTTGCAAGGCAGGAAAGCAAACAATGAAAAACATCCTTCCAACACAGACGAAAGAAAGGTAACTCGATGTCTCACTTTGCATGGCCTTCTGTCCTCTCTAAAGCCATCAGGAGGGCCAGAATGTATGTCGGGGGTGGGGGAGGAGGGGAGGGGGAGAAGGAAGGGGGGACGTGACCTGTTTCCTCGCAAGCAAAGGAGACTAGTGGTGAGAGAGAGAGAGAGAGAGAGAGAGAGAGAGAGAGAGAGAGAGAGAGAGAGAGAGAGAGAGAGAGAGAGAGAGAGAGAGAGAGAGAGAGAGAGAGAGAGAGAGAGAGAGAGAGA
>NC_066563.1:7763915-7786415 GCF_024679095.1 Eriocheir sinensis
AAAAACAACCAAAAATAAAATAAAAAAGGAAAAGAAAAAAAACTAGGAAAGGAAAAAAAGTAGAAAAGGTAAAAATGGGAAAAGGAAACAGGACCCAAAAAATACGAGAGGAAATCGCAAAAATAGAACAAGAAGAAATAAGAAAAGGAAGGAAGGGTGGGAAGAGGAAGGAAAATAAACGGTGTATAGAAATAGTAGGTTGAAAAATAGGAAGGAAAGGAAGAAAGGAGAATAGAAGGCTTAGGAAAATAGCTAAGGAAGAGAAAGGAAAGGAAAATAAAAATAAAACAAAGGTAAAAAATATAGAGAGAAAGATAGATTAAAAAAATACAAAGAAAAAGGGAAAGAGAAAGTAGAAAAAGAAGAGAAAAATAGACATAGGTAGGTTACAGAAGAGGGGAAGGAGGGAAAAAAAAGAAAGGAAAGTAAACATGGAGAGAAAACTAAGTAGGACTAGGAGGAAGAGTAAGGTTCGGTAATAGGGAGGGAGGGAGAGAGAGAGGAAGGGAGGTGGGAAAGAAAAATATAAAGTTTAGCTTGAGACTGGGAAGGAGGAAGAGGAGGAGGAGGAAGAGGATGTAAGGGGGATTTAACGGAGGGAGGAAGGGAGAAATGGAAATAAAATAAGGTTAGGAAGGAAGAAAAGATGTGATAGGTATGGAGGGAGGAAAAAAGGGAGGAGGAGGAGGAGGGAGAGAGAGAGAGAGAGAGATAGAGAGAGAGAGAGAGAGAGAGAGAGAGAGAGAGAGAGAGAGAGAGAGAGAGAGAGAAAATGAAAATGCTCACGCGAATCTTTCTTAAATCGAGAGGTAAAGAGGAGGAGGAAACATGGAAACATGGAAATGCAGGCAACAGAAAGCCTATTGGCTCATTACGAGGTTGCCCGCTTTGATGATTAATCTGCTCGAGCAGATGAAAGCACCTCGACATTGAGGAGCAGATAAAAACACCTCGATATTGAGGAGCAGATGAAAACATCTCAATATTCAGTTTACTCCCGACGCAGCGAAGTGACGGTCGATTCTATATTTGAAGGAGTTGATAGTATTCGCATTTACTACTTCTGAAGGAAGATTGTTCCAGTGGCGGATGACTCGGTTTGAAAAGAAACTCCTTCCGATGTCTTTATTACATCGACTAGACTGAATGGGTAAACCGTTATTTCTAGTTCTTAGGTTGGTTTCCAGTTCAAAGAATTTGGAGTAATCGACGTTATTGAATTTTTTCAGATACTTGAAGACTTGAATCATATCCCCTCGCAGGCGTCTTTTCTCCAATGTAAAGAGATTGAGTCGCTTGAGTCGTTCCTCGTACTGTTGAGCCCTTAAGGTTGGTATCATTTTCGTGGCGCGTCGTTGAATCCTTTCCAGTAAATCAATGTCCTTTCTATAATTCGGAGACCAGAACTGTACTGCATACTCGAGGTGCGGTCTTACCATGGAATTATACAAGGATAGCATCATGTCTGGCGTTTTACACTCGAAGTTCCTCGCTATGAACCCGAGCATAGTGTTGGCTTTGTTGTATGCTTTTTTACAGTGATTCGCGTGTTTCAGGTCACTGCTGATAGTGACTCCAAGATCCTTTTCTTCTTGCATCGCTTGCAGAGGTCTCCCATTCATGATGTATGTGTGGTTACTATTTCTGGAGGAGGAGGAGGAGGAGGAGGAGGAGGAGGAAGACAAAGAAGAAGAGGAGGAGGAGGAGAGAGAGAGAGAGAGAGAGAGAGAGAGAGAGAGAGAGAGAGAGAGAGACCAAGACACCTTTAAGAAAATCAACCTTAATATTACAATAACATTAAGAAGAAAACGGAAGAAAGATAAAGAAAATAGATATAATAATGATGATAAGGAAGAGGAGGAGGAGGAGGAGGAAGAAGAAGAAAGAAGAAGGAAGAGAGAGAGAGAGAGAGAGAGAGTTAACAAGGGAGAGATGAAAGTGTAAACAGAGCCATAAAGGTGGTGGTCCAGGTGTTTCTCTCTCTCTCTCTCTCTCTCTCTCTCTCTCTCTCTCTCTCTCTGTAGGTAAATCTGTTTGTAATCTCTCAATTCCTCCCTTTTTTTCTCTCCCTTCCTCCTGTTTGACTTTCTCCATCATTACTCTCCCTCCCTCCTCTCCCTCCCTCCTCTCCCTTCCCTACCTCTCTCCCTTCCTCTTCCCTCATTCCCCCTTTTTCTTTCCCTTATAGCATCATCATCCCTCCCTCCTTCTCTCCCTCCCTCCCTTTCTCCCTTTTTTTTTCCTCCCTTTTCTCTCCTTTTTCAGCCTCTTTCAAAAATAATCAACTCTCTCTCTCTCTCCTAACCAGCCTCCACTCATATTCTTTCCCTTTCTTTTATCATTCTCTCTCCTCTCCCTCCCTCCCTTTCGTCACTCTCTCTCTCTCTCTCTCTCTCTCTCTATCTCTCTTCCTCCTTCCTCATTATCTCTCTCTCTCTCTCTCTCTCTCTCTCTCTCTCTCTCTATCTCTCTCAAACGCCACTCGTTTCCGAAGCTGGAGAGAGAGAGAGAGAGAGAGAGAGAGAGAGAGAGAGAGAGAGAGAGAGAGAGAGAGAGAGAGCGAGTGAGTGAGCGAGTGAGCCGGAGTTAGAGAGAGAGCAGTAGTGTGGTGGCGGCCGTGGGTGAGGGAGGCGTGTGAGAGTGAGAGCAAGAGAGAAAGAGAGAGAGAGGAACAAGAGAGAAAGCGTTGCTGTGTTGCATTACAGCGTTGTGTTGTTCCTCCTTGCGTCGCCATCCTGCGTTCCTTAAAGCGTGAATATCCATGATTTTTAGTGTTTTTTTAGTGTTTGTGTTGAGCAGTGTGTGTTGTTTGTGTTGCTGTGAAATGTGTACCTGTGTGTTGTGTTAGTGTTTCCTGTTGGTGTTAGGTTTGTAAGTGTGTTTTTTGTTCTGTTTTTGTGTGTGTTGCTGTTTTTAGTGTTTGTGTTGAAAAGTGTGTGTTGTTTGTGTTGCTGTGAAATGTGTACCTGTGTGTTGTGTCAGTGTTTCCTGTTGCTGTTATGTGTGTAAGTGTGTTTTTTGTTCTGTCTTTTTTTGTGTGTGTTGCTGTTTTTAGTGTTTGTGTTGAAAAGTGTGTGTTGTTTGTTGGTGTGAAATGTGTACCTGTGTGTTGTGTTAGTGTTTCCTGTTGGTGTTAAGTTTGTAAGTGTGTTTTTTGTTCTGTCTTTTTTTGTGTGTGTTGCTGTTTTTAGTGTTTGTGTTGAGCAGTGTGTGTTGTTTGTGTTGCTGTGAAATGTGTACCTGTGTGTTGTGTTAGTGTTTCCTGTTGGTGTTAGGTTTGTAAGTGTGTTTTTTGTTCTGTCTTTTTTTGTGTGTGTTGCTGTTTTTAGTGTTTGTGTTGAAAAGTGTGTGTTGTTTGTTGGTGTGAAATGTGTACCTGTGTGTTGTGTTAGTGTTTCCTGTTGCTGTTAAGTTTGTAAGTGTGTTTTTTGTTCTGTTTTTTTTGTTTTATTTGTGATGTGTTTGTGTTACTATAAGATGAATGACGCTGTGAAATGTGTCTTTGTGTTGTGTGTGGTGTTACTGTGTTAGTGTTTCCTGTTGATGTGAAATGTGTGTGTTTTTTGTTCTTTTTTTGTGTGTGTGTTGCTGTGAGAGGAAGTGATGCTGTGAAATGTGTTGTACTTCTGTGTTGCGTTGTGTGTGGTGTTACTGTGTTAGTGTTTCCTGTTTTGCTGTGATGTTTGTAAGTGTGTTCTTGCTGTTCTCTTTTGTGTTCTGTCTGTGTTGTGTATTGGTGTGTGTTGTGTTAATTTTTGTGTGGCGAGCAAAGGTTATCTACTGTTATTTTTTTTTTGTGTGTGTGTGTGTTTTGTGTGTGTGTGTGTGTGTGTGTGTGTGTGTGTGTGTGTGTGTGTGTGTGTGTGTGTGTTTTGTTAGTCTAGGTGAGTAATGATGGTGGTGCGTGTGTGTGCGTAAGTATGTACGTGTGTGTGTGTGTGTGTGTGTGTGTGTGTGTGTGTGTGTGTGTGTGTGTGTGTAGCGTGCGTAGTAGATGTTGTCGTAGTGGCTTTAAATGTTCCTTTGTTGTTGTTGTTGTTGTTGTTGTTGTTGTTGTTGTTGCATAAGACGTGTTTTTTCTGAGGGATCATTAATTTTATGTTGTTGATGTTGTTAGGAGTGGTATCATTAACATGCCTTTACTACTACTTCTACTACTACTACTACTACTACTACTACTACTATTACTACTGCTACTACTGTTATTATCGTTATTATTATTGTTTTGATTGTCTCCGGAATAGACTAATTTACTTTGTTGTATTGTTCATTCTCTCTCTCTCTCTCTCTCCTTTTTTTTTTTGGTGGCCTGATGTGAAACGAACGTGACAGGAGAATGAATTTGTTCCCCATTTACATTTTTCCCTCCAAGTTATTTTCCTCCATGATATTTTTATGCATTCTGATATATTTCGAAGCTGTGACGGCGGCGGAGTTTTCTGTGACCTTCGCGTGTCTGTATCAATTTCACCTTTTTTTTCTCTTCCTTATCTCTCTATTTTTACTTTGGATATTTTTTTTTCTTTAGTACGGCGGAGTTTTGACCTTGTAGTGTCGATCTCTATTTCATTTACTTCTCTTCTTTATTTTTGTATTGCTATTTCTGGTCGTTCAAAGTTTGGGTGTCGGTTTTTAACTCTGAATATAAGTGTTTTTTTTTATTATGTTTTGGAATCATATTTGTTTAGCACCGTGGGGATGGGTTAACTTTCTATCTGTTTCGATGAGGAGGAAAGGAAGAGAATGAGAGAAGGAAGAAGAGTAAGTAGGGAAAGTAGGAAAAGAATATGTGAAATGGGAGGAGGAGGAGGGGGGGGGACTGATAGAAATAAGGAAGTGAAAGAAAGAAACAGAAAAGAGAAGGGATGGATATATCTGTAAATTTTGAGGAGTACAGGAAGATAAGGAGAAGAGGAAGAAGAATAATGAAAGTAGGAAAATGATATGTGAAGTGGGAGGTGGAGGGGGGTAGGGGCTGAGTTAGAAAAAAAAAATAAGTGAAAGAAACAAACAGAGAAGGGAAGGGTATATCTGTATCAGCGAATCTATCTTTTTCTATTTGTCTGTGTGTTAATTTTCGTATATGTGTGTGTCTATATATTTGTCTGTATATAACTATCTATCGTATTTTCATTTCTTTATCTCTCTACAAGTATATAATGTTATCTGTTTTACAATGTTTATTTGTCTATTTATCAATGTTCCTTTCTTGCAATATATCTACATCTATCTATCTATCTATCTATCTATCTATCTTTAACTATCAGTCTATCTATCTATCTATCTGTAACTTTCAGTCTGTCTATCATCTATATCTATCTATCTATCTATAACTGTCAATCTATCTATCTATCTATATCTGTGTATCTATCTCTATTTTTCTATATCAGTGTATCTAAACCTCTATCTATCTATCTTTCTTAATCTTCCTGTCTATCTATCTATTTATCTATCTATATATCTCTGTTTACTGTATTCTCATTCTTCATTATATTTTGTTTTTTTCATCAGCTTGGTCACGTGTCTATGCATTCTCATTTTTCAATCAAGCGAGTATAAAAAAAATATATATTCTCGTGGTCATCTCGTTTAGAATATTTTTTTCCGTGATCATGCCATGTATATATTTTTTCCCCTTTTTTCCAGAGATAGAATTATTCGTTAAACTGGACATTTATATTTTTTTGTGATTTGATTCGTTGGATTTTTTTATGTGTGTGTGTGAGTTTGTGCGTAAATTAGGAATTCTTTTGAAATACGCTTTTTTTCTAATAAGTAAAAATCATAATTGTTTTAACATTGAGCTTTTATTCTTATTTTATGTTTTATTTATTTATTCGACGTCATTTTGTTGTTATCTGTTTTTTTGTGTGTTTTACTCGACTAACTTTTTTTTTCGTTCTAACTCGAATGCGATCGTGTAGGTTATGGATTCTACGTTATATTTTATTATCTTTTATTATCATTGTTTTGTGGTACTCGGATAACGGATAACTTTTTTTTTTTCGCTCGAACTCGAATGTGATCATGTAGGTTACGGATTTTATGTTTCATGTTATGCTTTTTTTTTTCATTTTTATTTTCCTCTTTCAGTTTTTTTTCCTTTCCTCTATTTACGCACTTCTACATTTTCCTTATTTCTTTCTTTCCTTATACACATGTTATTTTTTCTTGATATATTTTCCTCATTTTTTAAGACTTTCTTTTTGTACTTTTGTTTCTGTACTTTTAATTTCCTTCTTATTTATTTCTTGCTTTATACTTATTGTCGTTGTTATATTTTAAACTCAGAACTCTTTCAGACACATTTTTGCTCCACCTTTCCTTCCTTTTGTCGCCTCTTCTTTTTTTCTATCTCATTTTCTTATTTGTTTGGCCAATTATATTTCATCATCTTCTCTTCCTCTTCTTCGTCTTTTCTTCTTTTTCTTCTTTCTCTTCTTCGTCGTCTTCGTCTTCTTATTCTTCATTAATTATTTCTTTCTTTCTCTCTTTTCTTCCTCCTGTGTTATCTCAGTATAGTAAACAAAAGTATAAAACGAGAAAAATATAAACAAACACCCAAAAAAGTCTTATCCTTTGAAATCCGTTGGCCACATTTTTTTTTCTTAATCCTAATCGTCCATATGAATGAGATCGGATCCTGTACCTGAATCTAATTTCGTGTTCGATTCCTTTATTCCCTACGGCGTATTGGAAAGGGTTCGAAGGCCGTTATCTCTCTCTCTCTCTCTCTCTCTCTCTCTCTCTCATTTAACCTTATTTTTCGTTATTTTCCTTTCTCTTTCTCTTACTTTCACACTTTTCCTTTTTTTTCCTTTCGGTCTCTTTACTTTTTTCCTTCCTTCCTTCATTCATTCATTCTCTCTCTCTCTCTCTCTCTCTCTCTCTCTCTCTCTCTCTCTCTCTCTCTCATTGGAAACGTTCGAGAGGGTATTGGTATTTTTGAAGTTTCGTTGTGAAGAGTTGGATTCATTATACGTTGTGACCCTTGTTTGTGTGTTTGTTTGTTTGTGTGTGTGTGTGTGTGTGTGTGTGTGTGTGTGTGTGTGTGTGTGTGTGTGTGTGTGTGTGTGTGTGTGTGTGTGTGTGTGTGTGTGTGTGTGTGTAAACGTTGGGTAATTGGTTTTGTTTTTGTTGTTGTTGATATTGTTGTTCTTATTCTTTGTTGTTCTTTTATTTATTTATTTTTCTCTTATTCTTGTTTATTTTCTTCTGTTTCGCTTTTCTTTCTTCTCTTTCTTTCCTCTTTTCTCTTCTTTCGCTATCATCATTGTCATACTACTACTACTACTACTACTACTACTACTACTACCACTACCACTACTACTACTACCACTACTGATGATGATGATGATGATGTGCGAGGAGAAGGAAGAGGAGAAGGAAAGAGAGAAAGGAGCAGAAGAAAAAGGGAGGGGGAAAGGAGGGGGAACAGAGAGAGATGAGGGAATGAGAAAAAAAGAGAAAATGAAGGCAAGGAAAACAAAGGAAACTGGAAAACAAAGGAAGAAAAAAAAAAGGGGGAAAGTATAATGAGGTGAAAGAAGAAAGAACAGAAAAAGAGCGATAGAACGACTACCACCACTACCACCACCATCACCACCACCATGACCACCACCATCATCACCACCACCACCACCACCATGACCACCACCATCACCACCACTACCACCACCATCACCACCACCATGACCACCACCATCATCACCACCACCAGTAACACTACCACCACCACCACCACCACCACCATCACCACCACTAACACTACCACCACCACCATCACCACGCCCATGAACATATTACATTTTTAAAACATGACATTTCTCTAACTTTTCAAGCCCGACTCGTTTTACATTTTCACAACAATAATTAAACCATATTTCAGTAACACTAACACACGCATACCAGCCGTACATTAGCATATATACATACATACATACATACATACATACATACATACATAGTTACGCCTTTACAATACATTAAAATACAAGTAATAATCAGACTCACAAATCTATTACCGACTTCCTACTTCGTGTTATTATTATTATTATTATAACGACAATGGATGCAATAGAAGCGAAATTATCAGCATAGAAGACTGATTAGCAAAGGTCGGGCAAGATGTATGTGTATGTGTGTGTGTGTGTGTGTGTGTGTGTGTGTGTTTTATCTCCAGTCCAAGAATTAATTAAATCGTCCTTCCTCTGTTTTGGAAAATTAAAAAAAGCTTTGACTGATGAAGGAAGTCTTGTCTGTGATGTGGGATTAACACACACACACACACACACACACACACACACACACACACACACACACACACACACACACAAACGACTACCACACTTTTAAAACAAACACACACAAACACACACATACACAGACAAAAAAAAATACAACCACACTTCATACAAAACAAACAAACAAACAAAAAAAATGACATTACTGATAACATTACCGTCAAATCTTAAAAAAAAAAAAACACTCTTATTTCCCGCACTTCATAGACAACAACCACTAGCCGGGAACAACAACAACAACAACAAAACCAACCTCAAAAAACATACCCCACAAAAGCCACCCCTATCACACTCGCCTCACTACGAACAATCTTTACCCCGGGAGCAATCTTTTGGGGTCCCTCAGAAGTTCCCCCAGCCACACTAATAAGCCGGCAATCAGGGCGTTCGAGTCGCTAATGGAAAACGCGAGCTTCAACTGATAGGAAAGTCGCTGCAGAAAATACCTCGCACTTCCTCGCTCGGGTCGCTTAGGACACGAGAGGAGAGAGAGAGGTGATGGAGGAGAGTGAAAGAGGAGGAGGAGGAGGAGGAGGAGCTACTGGAAGGTTGGTGAGCGGAAGCGATGGAAGAGGGAAAGAAAGATATGGTGTTCGGAGTTAGGAGGAAGAGGAGGAGGTGGAGGTGGAGGTGGAGGTGGAGGGTGTTCGGAGTTAGGAGGAGGAGAAGGAGGTGGAGAGAGTTGAAGGGAGACAAAAGAAGGGTGAAGAGAAAGGGAAAGTGGATTAAAAATAAAGGCGAAGAGAGTGGAAGGAGATAAAACTATGGAAATCAGAAAGGAAATGGAGAGGAAAATTAAAAGAGGAGGAGGAGAGAAAGTGGATGGAGAAAAAGGGATGGAAAAGAGAAGTGAATGAAAGAAGAGAGAGAGAGAGAGAGAGAGAGAGAGAGAGAGAGAGAGAATGAGACAAAGAGAAATGCAACATAAAAACACCTTACACTTAGACTGATGAACAGGTTATGCTGAAACGTCATTACTTATACCATTAACGTGAGAGAGAGAGAGAGAGAGATGGGACAAAAAAAGAAAAGAGGAAGCATTTTAGATCGTTTCAGATAAGAGCGAGAAATATAGGAAGAATCTCAATGAATCTCCGCCCCTTCCCTTCCCTTCCTTCCCTCCCTTCCCTCCCCTTCCCTTTTTTAGACCCTTCTTTTCTTGTATTAAATCAACTCTTTTATCACTCATTAATTACTCCATAAATGATCTCACTGTCTCGTATCCCTGGTAGCGTGATCCGGCTTAAGTTGTTATTGGAGACTGGTGTTCGGGGATAAACAAGGGAAAAAGTAAATATACATTTATTTAAAATTAAATGAAAGTAATTGCCTTACGCAATATTCTATGCTCAGACGACCATAACGCTGGCATATTCAGCAATGGATGCAACATATGACAAACGACATGTCTTAAACATAATACTACAATATGTGCTCAGTTGTTGCCAATAATAATAACACTCGTCGTTCCACAAGCAGTGGTTTGTATCTCTGCTTACATCACAATCATTATGTACTCTCTTCACAAAATCCTAATAACACATTCCTGTAGTATAATCTACTACAAGTCATGGAAACACCCAATTTTACCACACCCAGTGGTTTTACCTTTGCTTTACATCGCAAACAAATAATCACAATCCTGTCCCACTCACAATCCTACTTCACATCTCCTACATTATAATCTCCAGGACAATACAGTCGGTTTCCCTTAGATTCTCGAATTTCTACTCACGATTAAGATCACAACAGCCATCCTCGGCTGAGTGAGTAGCAGGTCTGCTTGAGGCGAGAACCAAGCTCGGTCTACTCATACTACTGATTTCTAGGCCACATTTTTCTTTGCTTTAGGCGGACTTACATCCTTGACACGCCCTTAATTTTCTACATAACCAGTGGCCAATACTTCCTGTCACACCCATCTGCTAGCTCATTATGTTGTATTGTTTTACTTCTCCTGCTATTCGTGAGTCAGTCTTAAGACACTCCCTCAGTGATTTTTCTGTTAAATTATTGGCTCATAACATGTCGCCACGACTGACGTCACGGGTCAGAGTCTTTTTCAATGGTTGTTCACACTTTCTGACCACGCCCACTGGGCATCTGTTTTCTGTATCTGAGTCTGGGTATCTGTTTTCCTTTACCCTCGTTGTTTCCCCTCTTTGGTACTTGAGATGCTTACACTGTTATATATGTCACTTTTTTTGTTAGTGTTTGTCCTGTCAGATGTTTACACAGTTGTATACCTGCCTTTCCTCTCTGGGTATCTGTTTTCCTTGACCCTCGTTGTTTCCCCTCTTTTGTACTTGAGATGTTTACACTTATATATGTCACCCTTTTGTTAGTGTTTGTCCTGTCAGGTGTTTACACAGTTGTATATCTCACTCCTCTGTTTCCTCGTTTTCTGGGTCCTGACATACTTCCCCTTCCGGAAGATCTCGCCCCTGAGATCTCACAGGTGTTGGTGGAGAAGATACGCCTTGCAATGTTTGCAGTTGGTTTGAGTCTGGAATTAGGCGGCGTCGTGCGTAGCGTAGGACATAGGAATACCCCACGGCAGACGTCACCAGCAGAAGAACCAGGATCACGACAATGGCGAAGACAATCCACCAATGGATTGCGGGTTGAAAGGGCTGATCCGGCTCGACCACATAAATTAGGGGCTGCAAGCCAGCTGTTAGCTCCTGTAGGGGGATGGACTCAGCACTGCGAAGAGAACCTTGCCGAAGCATCAATATCCCATTATCCGTCAGGCTAACAGTATGTCTGTTTACAGGATGGGTAGGGCATGTGAGTGTCAGAGTGATGGGGGAGGCAAGTGAACAGGTCCAGTAGCCAGGACCTTTTATAAACATAGGGGGAAATGTTTTCAAGACTATTGTGTGGCAGAGGTTGATCACTGACTCATGTTTCAAGAAAGCAGCCGATTCACAAGAGGCTGCGTTACTAGCCTCATGGACGGGGCCTGTGGGAGGACAAACTAACATATGGTTATTCTTGTTACAGTGTTTTATACTAGAAAGCATAAAATATATTTTCCTATTCTCACTGAAGGCAATACATCTTGAATCAACACTATACATAAGAAAGTAAGTGCTATTCTGCACAGAATGGAAGGAGTCGATTCGAAAGACATCAAAGGTGTCAATCGGATCTCCTCGCAAAGGTTTGGTGAAATAGAAATTACGAGAATCGTGCAAAGCCGTTGTCCTGGAGGACAGTTATTACATCCCTATATAGAGCTAAAAAATCAAGAACTGCAAGGCACAAAAGACCTGGAGGCCGAACCTAGGCTTCCTTTAATGTGCTGAACAACTGTTTGTCTCACATAATGGTTGGAGTTATGTATGTTTGCAGGGGAGCCTGCAGACTCAAATATAAATCTTGTATATCTGGACTTATGTGTCTCAATGCTAAGTCAAAATATAACAATTCTTGTAGGAGCTTTTTTCTCTTCCTAATGCCATAGTCTATAGTAAAATGGCGCACAACTTGGTTCAATACATCTACAGCTGAATATAGCCTGTTAAAGGCAGATTGCATGGCTTGCATATTACTTAATGATGTTGAGTTTTCCATAATAAACATTTAACTATA
The DNA here is from genome assembly GCF_024679095.1 of Eriocheir sinensis. Lineage (NCBI taxonomy): Eukaryota > Metazoa > Arthropoda > Malacostraca > Decapoda > Varunidae > Eriocheir > Eriocheir sinensis. Next base: position 7,775,816 of record NC_066563.1, read on the forward strand.
TAAAATCTTTCTCAGTTAATGACTCTAGTCCTCTATTTTCTCATGAATAGCATCAACTTGAGCCTGGGTCGCGGTACCAAATAGGTTATTAGACAAGGATCCTCAAAAAAATTATTTCCCGTTTTTTTTTCTTTTTTCTATAATTCATAGAAGCATGCAGCTTGTTTTGAATAGTAGTCATCACATAGCCTAAAACTTTTCTTAGATGATGCAACAATGAACTGAATTCGTTTTCAAAATTAAAGAGTGTGTATTTTTTTTGCTTTTACAGCTGGATACTCAGGTGACATTTGAATAACATTTCAAGTAACGAAGCAGTTAAAATCCGTGCTTTATTTAATGCAGCTAAAATATCTTCTGTGAGGCTAAACGGTACTATAGTCTCTGTCTGTGAGGACTATAATATAGATAGTATGTTGGTGTGAAACTTTGGCCAGCACGTGTTGGGGACTCCTGTTGTGTCAATGAGTCGTACACCGAAAGAGTCAAATCAATCTGTTGTTTATTTCGTCATATTTCCGCTCAATCATTGCATTTTCATCCTTATACATTATTCCTGTTTTATATCGTATTAGTTTTGACATTACATTAGGCAACTCTTGTACCGTCGAAGAGCGAAGGCTTTATCTATGCCGAGGTGGCTCTGAAAGTTTGGGAGTAACCTGAGAAGGTAGGGCCTGTGCATCAGCTGTTTATTGCTGTTGTAGAACGAACATTATTTAATGTGTCATGAGTAGCAGTCACCTCTCCGCTACGAGTCATTATTTTCGGTAGAATTTTTCTCAGCGATTTCAGGGTTGAGCAATGTAAAGAATAGATCAGTGTCTGTCTCTGGATTTAAAGGGTATGCTCGCCTAATCGTTGGACATTGCTGCACATCAATGCAATTTTCATGAAGAACTTTTACTATATCTGTGGGGGCCGTTGAAACCTTACCAGTCCTGAGGTTCCTAATTTTTACCATTATATCACTGATCTTCTCTATTACCCTGTAGGGTCCATCAAAAATAGGTTGCAACTTTTTCTTTTCTTTTCTTTTTGGTGTATGTTTGAGGAACACTCTGTCGCCAACGTTGATAGTTTTGATTTTTGTAACTTGGTAATATTTTTCCTTTTCTTCTCTACTTTCTTCATTGTAAACCTGGCATCTATTATAAACTTTCTTTGCAATTGCAGCCATTTCCTCTTTATAGGAATAAATATCATAAACTTTCCTTGCAATTACAACCATTTCCTATTTATAGGAGTAAATATCATAAACTTTCCTTGCAATTGCAGTCATTTCCTCTTTATAGGAGTAAATATCATAAACTTTCCTTGCAATTACAACCATTTCCTATTTATAGGAGTAAATATCATAAACGTTCCTTGCAATTGCAGTCATTTCCTCTTTATAGGAGTAAATATCATAAACTTTCCTTGCAATTGCAGTCATTTCCTTTTCATAGGAGTAAATATCATAAACTTTCCTTGCAATTGCATCCATTTCCTCTTCATAGGAGTAAATATCATAAACTTTCCTTGCAATTGCAGCCATTTCCTCTTCATAGGAGTAAATATCATAAACTTTCCTTGCAATTGCAGCCATTTCCTCTTTATAGGAGTAAATATCATAAACTTTCCTTGCAATTACATCCATTTCCTCTTTATAGGAGTAAATATCATAAACTTTCCTTGCAATTGCATCCATTTCCTCTTCATAGGAGTAAATATCATAAACTTTCCTTGCAATTGCAGCCATTTCCTCTTCATAGGAGTAAATATCATAAACTTTCCTTGCAATTGCAGCCATTTCCTCTTTATAGGAGTAAATATCATAAACTTTCCTTGCAATTGCAGCCATTTCCTCTTTATAGGAGTAAATATCATAAACTTTCCTTGCAATTGCAGCCATTTCCTCTTCATAGGAGTCAATATCATAAACTTTCCTTGCAATTACATCCATTTCCTCTTCATAGGAGTAAATATCATACCAGGGCTGCTGAATTTTTTTTCTAACATAGTGTAGGGTACAGGAGGATCTCTAAAAATCCTCTCTCTGTCTCTCTCGATAAAATAGGGACTCCTTTATGGTGCGATAATACGCAGCATTATAGGCCAAGATGTCTATAAGTAGCATTATATCCCAAACGGACACATTTCCTAGAACATTCTCCTCAAAATGTTAACAACAGTATAATTTGCGCGCTTTATTATTCCATTCCCATTTGTATGGTAAGCCGTTATTCGCGTGTCGCACAGGTAGCTTCTAATTTATCTCCTGCATCACGGAATTAACGAACTCTGAACCTTGACCTGTAACAACTGTCTGAGGAACACCGTGTACACAAACAACATCCACGTACAACGCCCTTGCCATTTCGCGGGCTTCCTTACTCCGTAAGGGTACTATAATCAAATACCTTTTAAAAACATCAACCATGGGCATTACGTATCGAACCCCATTGTCCGATACACCCATGGGACCCACAAGGTCCATGTGTATTCTTCCAAAAGGAGCGGTGACGTCTGGATATTGCCGCCAAGGAGCAGGGTGCAAGTTCCCAACTCACTTTTAAAACGACTACCATGACGCACTTCCTTACATAATTTTCTACATCCCGTTTCATTCCAGGCCAGAAAGCGAACTTTCTACACCGACATAACGTAACTTTGGTTCCTCCGTGCCCTGCAGTGGCGACGAATGAGCCAGAGTTATCGCCTTGGAAATACTTGGGGGGTAGAATCACCACCTTAGTGGCTTCTCCGTACGGACTCACTAAAACACATCATTTATTTCCACCTGTAACTCTGACAGGGGCGGCATCTCACATTATGCCCATCTTCAACACAATATAACACATTTTCCACCTGTACCTCTAACAGGGGCGGCATCTCACATTATGCCCATCTTCAACACAATATAACACATTTTCCACCTGTACCTCTAACAGGGGCGGCATCTCACATTATGCCTTTTTTCTCCGAGTCTTTGCTCAATTTTCATTCATGGGGCTTCCTTCTTTTAGCAAACTTATATGCCGGCTGCTCATAATGCAGCTCACTAATCTCCTGAATACTCCAGTCAAGTGTGTGGCCAATACACTCACTATTCAGGTCCATACATATCATATATTTTATTTTCTCATTTTTCGGCGCCTGTTTCTTTTTCTGCACTAGTGCAATACCTTGCCCCTCATTATCCACGTGTTCCACGGTTTTTGTTGTTCCCATCCACAAACATTATCGCGCGTGTCCTTCTAATTCAATCTCAGTGTCCTGTGAGCCTTCATCCTTGATAAAAAAAATCTGCTACTATATTTTCCTTGCCAGGCAAATGATTGATTGTGAAACCATACTCACTCATGAGAGTCTGCCATCTAGCTATCCTGCCGTTGGGACTAGCTACCTGTAACAACCAGACTAAAGGTCTGTGACCCGTGTGGATCTCAACAGGGTAACCCAGTATTAATGGGCGGTTTACGTGTAACCCATAAATTACAGTTAAAGCCTCTCGTTCAACTATACTGTACCGCTGTTCTGCCGTATTCAATTTCTCACAAAAAAAGATACAGGTCTTAGTTTATCATTATTATCCTGTTATTGCAATACTCCACCAGTATTGTAGTAGGATGCGTAGAGTGACTGTACCAAGCATTCTATCCTTAAGGGTTGAGAACGCAATTTTTGTTCCATCCGTCCATGTGAGTGGAGTTTTAATTATTTATTTATTTATTATTATTTTTTTTTTTTTGTGTACCTTTCTTCCCTTTGTAAATCTTTAGAAAAGGAGCAACAATTTGTGAATAATTTGCAATAAATTTGCGATAATAATTAGTCAATCCAAGAAATGACTGTAAATCATGAACAGTTTGGGGGGCCAGGACGTTTTGTATGGCCTCCAGCTTGCTAGACTGAGGTCTTATTCCCTCTGAGCGGATGGCATGGCCCAGGTAATCTACTTTGTCCTTAAAAAAGTTACACTTTTCCATCTTAAGAGTCAGTTTGGCTTCCTTTAAGCGATCCAGAATTTGTTCTAAGTTATCTGCGTGATTAGAAAATGTATCGCCCAGGATAATTATGTCATCAAGGTACACCTGAGCCTTGTTACCTAATAGTCCTGTAAGGACAGTGCTTATTATTTTCTTGCAGCAGGACGGGGCTGTTTTAAGGCCAAAGGGAGGAAGTAAATTCCCAATGTCCTGCTGGAGAAGAAAATGCCGTCTTTTCTGCTGATTTCATCTAGGGGGATTTGATGGTAACCCTGTTTCAAGTCTAGGCATGAAAAAAACTTACTATCTCCCAATTGATTGAGTATGGTAATTATATTAGGGAGTGGGTACCGGTCGTCCCGTAGTGTTTTATTAAGTGCCCGGAAGTCCAAACAAAGTCGTAGTACTCCATGTTTTTTTGCACTGGGATAAGTGGGGCATTATAGGGTGATCGCGAAGGGCGAATCACACCCTGTTGCTGGAGCGATATAAGTTGTTCATTTACTCTGTCATGATAACTGATAGGAATGTTATATGAACGCCTGTACACTACTTCATCAGTGTTTTGCTTGATGGTGCTTAAAAAAATAGGGCGTTACTGTTAATGGTTCTTGTTTTGTGGAAAACACTGTTATATATTTATCTATTAAGGACTTTAAAACCTAATTCTCTCTCTTCACTTGGGAATTTAGCGTCAACAATTTGATAGAGGCTTTTCTTCCTTACTTCAAGCTCTGCGGGCTTCAAGTCTGTTTTAGCTGTGTCAGCGGTCTGTACACTAGATACTTGTGGCAGATCAGCGTATAGCTCATGGGTGACAGGCTTCACAGATCCTAACGTTGTATTATCATCTGTCTTTACACTCACTTTCAATATTCAAATACGGCACAGTGACATAAGATCTTTGATTGTCAGATGAAGGGGTTAACTTAACTATCCCTGAGCACAAGACTCTAGCCTGAGGAGTACTAACACAAGGCTCAAATAAAGCTTCACTTGCCTGTAGTTGCGTCACTAGCGTTATGTAACCTGCAACAGTTGCATTCAGTTGCAAAGGTTCCGCTGCTTGGCAACGTACGGCCTTATTTTCAGTGAGACCTTCTTCATTTCCATCTACATTTAGCTAAGATCCTTCACCTCTAGATATAAGACATTTTTCCTGGCATAATTGTATGGTTTCCCCTTCTATTATCAGTTTTAAGCTTCGTTCTTTTGTTCCTCATTTAGTTGCAATGTTTTCAAAATAATCTCGTGCTACACGACAAATCAGTACTCAACATAATATGAGTCGGCAAATCTACATCGCGTGTTATCAATAAGTCTTGGAAACTACTTTTTCCTTCCATATTAACTTGTCTTTTACCGTCATTTTCAATATGGTATCTTTGCACAGAGACAATATTCACGGGTTTCGCTTCACAGTTATTTACTGCGAGCCCTAATTCTTTAATAAATTCATCCGTTAAAAACTCACACACGCTCCTGTTTCTAGGAGTGCTGCCACTTTTGCATATGTATTATCATGAGTAGTGCGATCTGCCTACCAAAGTTACTCTTGAGTTATGTTAATTATAGCCTTCTTGTCATTATTTTTAAGGTCACTCCCTTGTTCGTTATAGCCTTCTTTTCCTTATATTTATGTGAGGCGGTTACTCCCTTGTTCGTTATAGCCTTCATCTTATTATATTAAAGGTTACTCCCTTGTTCGTTATAGCCTTCATCTTATTATATTAAAGGTTACTGAATTGTTCGTTTTAGCCTTCATCTTATTATATTAAAGGTTACTCCCTTGTTCGTTATAGCCTTCATCTTATTATATTAAAGGTTACTCCCTTGTTCGTTATAGCCTTCATCTTATTATATTAAAGGTCACTCCCTTGTTCGTTATAGCCTTCATCTTATTATATTAAAGGTTACTCCCTTGTTCGTTGTTGCCTTCATCTTATTATATTAAAGGTTACTCCCTTCTTCGTTATAGCCTTCATCTTATTATATTAAAGGTCACTCCCTTGTTCGTTATAGCCTTCATCTTATTATATTAAAGGTTACTCCCTTGTTCGTTATAGCCTTCATCTTATTATATTAAAGGTTACTCCCTTCTTCGTTATAGCCTTCATCTTATTATATTAAAGGTCACTCCCTTGTTCGTTATAGCCTTCATCTTATTATATTAAAGGTTACTCCCTTGTTCGTTATAGCCTTCATCTTATTATATTAAAGGTCACTCCCTTGTTCGTTATAGCCTTCATCTTATTATATTAAAGGTTACTCTCTTCTTCGTTATAGCCTTCATCTTATTATATTAAAGGTTACTCCCTTGTTCGTTATAGCCTTCATCTTATTATATTAAAGGTTACTCTCTTGTTCGTTATAGCCTTCATCTTATTATATTAAAGGTTACTCCCTTGTTCGTTATAGCCTTCATCTTATTATATTAAAGGTTACTCCTTGTTCGTTATAGCCTTCATCTTATTATATTAAAGGTTACTCCCTTCTTCGTTATAGCCTTCATCTTATTATATTAAAGGTCACTCCCTTGTTCGTTATAGCCTTCATCTTATTATATTAAAGGTTACTCCCTTGTTCGTTGTTGCCTTCATCTTATTATATTAAAGGTTACTCCCTTGTTCGTTATAGCCTTCATCTTATTATATTAAAGGTTACTCCCTTGTTCGTTATAGCCTTCATCTTATTATATTAAAGGTTACTCCCTTCTTCGTTATAGCCTTCATCTTATTATATTAAAGGTCACTCCCTTGTTCGTTATAGCCTTCATCTTATTATATTAAAGGTCACTCCCTTGTTCGTTATAGCCTTCATCTTATTATATTAAAGGTTACTCTCTTCTTCGTTATAGCCTTCATCTTATTATATTAAAGGTTACTCCCTTGTTCGTTGTTGCCTTCATCTTATTATATTAAAGGTTACTCCCTTGTTCGTTGTTGCCTTCATCTTATTATATTAAAGGTTACTCCCTTGTTCGTTGTTGCCTTCATCTTATTATATTAAAGGTTACTCCATAGTTCGTTGTTGCCTTCATCTTATTATATTAAAGGTTACTCCCTTGTTCGTTGTTGCCTTCATCTTATTATATTAAAGGTTACTCCCTTGTTCGTTGTTGCCTTCATCTTATTATATTAAAGGTTACTCCCTTGTTCGTTGTTGCCTTCATCTTATTATATTAAAGGTTACTCCCTTGTTCGTTATAGCCTTCATCTTATTATATTAAAGGTTACTCCCTTCTTCGTTATAGCCTTCATCTTATTATATTAAAGGTTACTCCCTTGTTCGTTATAGCCTTCATCTTATTATATTAAAGGTTACTCCCTTGTTCGTTATAGCCTTCATCTTATTATATTAAAGGTTACTCCCTGTTTTGTTCTTCGCTCATTTTCCGTTTTTTCCACTGCAAGTGTGCATATTTATTTATTATTTATTATTCATTTATTTATTTAATGTTATTTGTAGTAGATAACTGAGGGGGGCACTACCCTGGCCTCCTCTTCCTCTGATTCTCTTACTTCACACATTTATCTTAATACTTCACACTATTGTCCATATGCTTCATTTTTTTTATTTTTTTATTCATGACTTTTTATCCATACCTCACACTTTTCTTAGTATTTCACATTTTTTCTAGATCATACTCTACACTTCCTACCTGGGGGACGCGGGTTAGGCCTTTATAAAGTCACTCTATGGCTGCATGCCCGCCTCGGCACACCTCCACCCTGTGAGGCGTAGAGCCCCGTGCTCCCCTCCATCCTGGGGTAACAATCCTAAAACAAACAAACCTGAGAGGCGGGACGCTGCCGCTGCCTGTCACCTGACACCCTCTCACTGATGAATGGATCGCGGCGCGGGTGGAGAGACTGCCCATCCCTCTCCACTCCGCCCGGGAAGGAACTCATGAATTCTCGGTTGAGTCGCGTGTGCTACCCATTGCACTACAGAACAACAGTGGTTGGCCAGAGTTTCCATTACCATATCGTCAAAGTCCATGTCCTCCGGAAGAACCATTAATTATATAATTAAATCTTCACTATTATTTCCGCCACTTAAAACGAGCAAAGCTTAATGAAAATAAGAGGCGTTTTCTCGTCAGAGTAAATTAAACAAAAGCACTGTAAGCACATGTCCCTATTTATCCCTATACCGCTGCCGCCAGTTTTAGACCCTTCTTTTCTTGTATTAAATCAACTCTTTTATCACTCATTAATTACTCCATAAATGATCTCACCGTCTCGTATCCCTGGTAGCGTGATCCGGCTTAAGTTGTTATTGGAGACTGGTGTTCGGGGATAAACAAGGGAAAAAGTAAATATACATTTATTTAAAATTAAATGAAAGTAATTGCCTTACGCAATATTCTATGCTCAGACGACCATAACGCTGGCATATTCAGCAATGGATGCAACATATGACAAACGACATGTCTTAAACATAATACTACAATATGTGCTCAGTTGTTGCCAATAATAATAACACTCGTCGTTCCACAAGCAGTGGTTTGTATCTCTCTGCTTACATCACAATCATTATGTACTCTCTTCACAAAATCCTAATAACACATTCCTGTAGTATAATCTACTACAAGTCATGGAAACACCCAATTTTACCACACCCAGTGGTTTTACCTTTGCTTTACATCGCAAACAAATAATCACAATCCTGTCCCACTCACAATCCTACTTCACATCTCCTACATTATAATCTCCAGGACAATACAGTCGGTTTCCTTAGATTCTCAATTTCTACTCACGATTAAGATCACAACAGCCATCCTCGGCTGAGTGAGTAGCAGGTCTGCTTGAGGCGAGAACCAAGCTCGGTCTACTCATACTACTGATTTCTAGGCCACATTTTTCTTTGCTTTAGGCGGACTTACATCCTTGACACGCCCTTAATTTTCTACATAACCAGTGGCCAATACTTCCTGTCACACCCATCTGCTAGCTCATTATGTTGTATTGTTTTACTTCTCCTGCTATTCGTGAGTCAGTCTTAAGACACTCCCTCAGTGATTTTTCTGTTAAATTATTGGCTCATAACATGTCGCCACGACTGACGTCACGGGTCAGAGTCTTTTTCAATGGTTGTTCACACTTTCTGACCACGCCCACTGGGCATCTGTTTTCTGTATCTGAGTCTGGGTATCTGTTTTCCTTTACCCTCGTTGTTTCCCCTCTTTGGTACTTGAGATGCTTACACTGTTATATATGTCACTTTTTTTGTTAGTGTTTGTCCTGTCAGATGTTTACACAGTTGTATACCTGCCTTTCCTCTCTGGGTATCTGTTTTCCTTTACCCTCGTTGTTTCCCCTCTTTTGTACTTGAGATGTTTACACTTATATATATGTCACCCTTTTTGTTAGTGTTTGTCCTGTCAGGTGTTTACACAGTTGTATATCTCACTCCTCTGTTTCCTCGTTTTCTGGGTCCTGACACCTTCCCCTTCCCGTCCCTCCCTTACTCTTCTTTCCCATCTTTTCCTTCCCCTGCTTCCCTTCCTCCCCTCCCTTTCCTTACTTCCCTCCCCTTCCCTTCCATCCTCCCCTCCCCTCCCCTGGCTCCGGGATGGACGTGCCATTTCACCTGTTAATTAAGGTGTCTGGTGCACGTTGGGGTGTTGTGTTGTGTTGCCGGCCGGAAACACTGATCAAGCTCACCTGCCCGCTGTGTTGCCTGACGACCTTTTTTATTTTCATCTGATTTTTTTTTTTATGTTTACAGTTTATTTTTATATATATTTTGTTGTCTTTTGCGTTTTTCTTTATTCTTTCTTTCTTTCTTTATTTGTTTGTTTATTATCTCGTGTTTGCTTATCCGCTGTGTTGCCTGTCCCATCCTTTTCTTCTGCCCCTCTTTTCCTTCTCTTCCCTTCTTTTCCCATTCTTTTCTTCCATTTCCTTCCCTCCCCTTCCTTCCCCTTTCATCCTATCCCCTTCCTTCTTTCTCATCCGTCCCATCCTCTTCTTCGTTTCCTTCCCTCCCTCCCCTTCCCTTACCCTTCGTTTCCCTTCCTCTCCTCCCTCCTTTACCCTATTTTCCCTTATCTCTTTCCTTCGTAGCGTGATCTTCGTGCCCGATAACTTCCTTTGTCATACTTAATATAATCTAAACCAACCTATTCGAACTCAATCCTAACCTAGCCTAACCTAATACAATATCTTTCTTACCCTTCCCTTCCTTTCCTCCCCTTCCATTTCTTCCTCCCCTTCCCAACCCTTCTCTTTCCATCCATTCTCTTTCCTCTTCCTTTCCTTTCCCAATCTTTCCATTAATTTTGTTCCTGTCCTTCTCTTCCATTCTTTTCACATGCTTTGTTTCTTGCTTTTCCTAATTCATCTCTCTCATTTGTAGCATAATCTTCGTATCCTATGATTTTCTTTCACTCGTACTTACTAAGCTAACCCAACCCATTCTAACTCAACCAAAGCCTAACCCAACACAATACTTCTCTTCTCACAATACTTCTCTTACCTTCCCTAAGCTAACCCAACCCAACCTAACCTAACTTAACCCAAACCCAAACCTTCTTTTCCTTACCTTCCTTACCTAAGTTAACCAAACCTAACCTTAACCCAACCCAAACCTTCCTTTCCTAAACTAACTTAACCTAACCTAAC
>NC_066563.1:7788915-7791415 GCF_024679095.1 Eriocheir sinensis
AGAAGAGGAAGAAGAAGTAGAAGATGTATTTTTTTCTTACTCAAAAACATAATCATCCTTTTTTTTTTCTTCGTTGATTCCAGACTTTATTCATTTTTCCGTTTATTTTCACTTCTATCTTTTTATCTTTTCCTCCTTTCTATCTTCCTTTTTCTCTTTTTATTTTTATTAACTTTTTCCTTACCTACCTTATGTTACCTGGTCTTGGGTTAAAAAATAGTCATCCTTTTTCTTCGTTGATTCCAGACTTTATTCATTTTTCCGTCTATTTTCACTTCTATCTTTTTATCTTTTCCTCCTTTCTATCTTCCTTTTTCTCTTTTTATTTTTATTAACCTTTTCTTTACCTACCTTATGTTACCTGGTCTTGGGTTAAAAAATAGTCATCCTTTTTTTTCGTTTATTCCAGACTTTATTCTTTTTTTTCGTTTATTTTCACTTCTTTTTTTTTTTGTCTTTTCCTTCTTTCTCTCTTTCTTTTTTCTCTCTTTATTTCTGCCTTTATTTACCTTCTCCTTACCTTATGTTACCTGGTCCTCCCTTCCTTCCTACCTGCCTTCCTGCCTCCCTTCCTCTCCTCTCTCTTACCTTCCCATTCACCTGTTTTTATTGCTGTTTTTTGTTACCTTTATTGCCTCTTCTGAGTCCTCCTCCTGTCCTCCTTTACCTCCTCCTCTTCCTCCTCCTCCTCCTCCTCCTCCTCTTTCTCTTTTGTTTTCCTTTTTTACGCTGCGGTTTTGTCTTCTTTGGTTCTCATCTTTTTTTTCCTTGTATATTTTCTGTTTTCTTTTTGTTTTGTTTTTCTTCTTCATCTTCTATGTTCTTATGTTCTTCTTCGTCTTTTTCTTCTTCTTCTTCATCTTCTTTTTCTTCTTTTTCTTCTTCTTTTTAACTTTTTTACTTCTTGTTTGTGTTTTCGTCTTTTTTTTACATTTATTTGTTTATTTTGTTTCCTCTTTGTATTACTTTATTGTTTTGTTGTTTTCCTCACTTTTTTTTCCTTCTTGCTCTTGTTTGTATCTCTTTTTTTCTCTCTTTCTCTTTATATTTTATTTCTTTGTATGAATTTTCTGTATTCTCATATTTTCCTCTCTTTCTCTTTCTCTTTTCTACTTTTTCTTCTTGTTCTCGTTTGTGTTTTTTCTCTCTGTGTTTTGTCCACTTATTTTTTCTGTTACTTTTTGTTTTGTTTTCTTTTTATGTTGTATTGTTTCTCCTCCTTCCTCTTAGTTCTCCATTTTCCTCTTTCTCCATAATCTTCCTCTTTTCCTCCTCCACCACTTCCTCTTTCTTTCCCCTCAAATTTATTCTGTATTTTTCTTTTTCCTCTTCTTTTTAATTTTGGTCTATTTGTCTCTCCTTATCCGCTTACTGCTGCATTTTCCTTCTCCTTTTCATTTTCTCCTCCATCTCCTTATCTCCTCTTTCTTGTCTTCCTTCTCCTTCTTCTTCTCTTTCATTCTCCCTTTTCTTTTTACCTGCTCCTTTCTTCTCCTTTTCTTCTTCGTCCTCTTCTCTTCCTATCTTCTTTTTACCTGTTTATTTTTCCCCCTTAGCTTCTTCGCCCTCTTCTCTTCCTCTTTTCTTTCCTCTTCTTTTTCCCTTTATATTTTTACTTGTTTGTTTCCTCGCTTTCCTTTTTATTTTCACCTGTTTATTTATCCTCCTTACCTTATTCGCTCTCTTCTCTTCCTCTCTTCTTTCCTATTCTTTTTACCTCTATATTTTTACTTGTTTTACCTTTGTTTCCCCTTTTATTTTTACCTGTTTATTTCTTTCTCCTTCGTACCTTTATCGCCCACCTGTTGTTTGCTGAAGAGTCTCCTTAAGTAAATTGTTAATGAGCTCGCGTGTTCTCATATGCCTCTCCTTGCCCTTACCTGAGCTCCTTCTTCCTTCTCATTCTCCTCTTCCTCCTCCTGTTCCTCCATGTTTTGCTTCTCCTACTATTATCATTTTTATTGTTGCTTCCACTTCTACTAATGCTCAGTCTCTCTTGCTTCTTTTATTTCCTTTCATTCCTTCTTTTCTTCTTTTTCGTTTTCTTCCAATTCCTTTTTTTATCCCTTTTCTCCTCGTTTTTGCATTCCTTTTCTGCTTCTTTTTCTCCTTAGTTTCCTCTATCTTCTCCTTTATCTCTCTTGTTTTCTCCTCCTCTTCCATGTCTTTCTTGTTTTCCTTTTCCTCTTCCTTCGCTTTCTCCTTTCCTTTTCCTCTTCTTTGTCTTCATTTTTTCATTGTTTTCCTTCCTCTTTCTCTTCCCTCCTTTTCGTTTTCTCTTTCTTCTCCTTTATCTCTCTTGTTTTCTCCTCCTCTTCCATGTCTTTCCTGTCTTCCTTCTCCTCCTTCTCCCCTCTTCTCTCTCGTCATTTTTACCTCCTCTTCCTTCCTCTTCTTCACCTCCTCTATATTTTCTTTTTCTTCTTTGTTTTTATTTTTTTCTGTTTTTCTCTTGTGTAATCTTTTTCTTCATATTTCCTTATTTGTACTTTTTTTCTTT
>NC_066563.1:7796415-7803915 GCF_024679095.1 Eriocheir sinensis
TGAAGGAAAGAGGGAGAGAGAGAAAGGGAGAGAATGAGAGAGAGGGAGAGAGAAGATGGGAGACAAATAAGATAAAGAAGGGAGAAGAGAGAAGAGAAGAGAAGGATAGGAGAGAGAAAGGGAGGAATAAGGGAAAGTTGAGAGAGAGAGAGAGAGAGAGAAGGGGGGTAGGGTGGAGGGAAAAAAATGAGAAGGTAAAGAATGAAAGAGAATGAGGGAGGAAAAGAAGATTAAGGAGGAAATAATGCGGATGAGAGAGAGAGAGAGAGAGATTAACTATGAAAAGAAATTTAAAGTTTTCTTCAAAGTAATAAAATTTGTATGAGGGAAAAACAGGTAATGAAATGTCGGGAAAAAAAGGGAGATGGGTAAAGGAGGACGGAGGAAAAGGGAGGAAGAGAGGAGATAAGCAAGAAGAGAGGAAGGGGGAAAAAAGAAAGGAAAGTAGGAAATGTAGGAAAAGGAGCAGAATGAGTTAGCAAATTCAGTAAAGGAAGAGGTGATTGAGAGAGGAAGAATAAAGGGAAGGGAAAAGAAGGAAAATTATTGAAAGGGAAAAGGAAAACAGAAAAAGAGTGAAGAAGGAAGAGGAGTAGAATGAGTTAACGAATATAGAAATGAAGTAAAGCAAGAGATAGATAGACCGAGAGAGAAAAAAAGAAAAAGAATGGGAAGGGAAAGGAAGAAACAGATTGAAAGGAAAAGGGAAACAGAAGAGAAAGAAGAAAGAGGAATAGAATGAGTTAACAAATAGAGAAATGAAGTAAAGAAAGAAAGAAGGTGATTGAGAGAGAAAGAATAAAGGGAAGGGAAGGGAGGGAAAAGGAAAACAGAAAAGAAAGAAGGAATAAGAGGAGAATGAGTTAACGAAGAAAGAAATGAAGTAAAGCAAAAAATAGAGAAAAAAAGAAAGAGAGAATCAATGGGATGTGAAGGGAAGGAAAAAGATTGAAAGGGAAAATGAAAACATAAAAGAAAGAAGGAATAAGAGGAGGAGAATAAATTAACGAAGAAAGAAATGAAGTAAAGGAAGAGAGAGAGAGAGAGAGAGAGAGAGAGAGAAATATTTGGAAGTGAAGGGAAAGGAAAATACAGAAAGAGAAAAAAAAAATAAAGTAAACAAAGAGAAAGAGGAATATAATGAACCAACGAAGAAAGAAATGAAGAAAAGGAAGAAAGCGAGAGAGAGAAAAAGAGAAATAAAGGGAAGAGAAAGGAAGGAAAAGATTAAAAGAAAAGGGATATGAAGACAAACAGAGACGGAGGAAGACAGAAAGGATGGAGGAAAGGAGAGCGAAAACAAGAGATGAAAAAGTAGATAAAAAGGGAGAGAGAAAGAGAGAAATAAATGGGAAGGGGAAGGGAAGGAAAAAAGAAAAGAAAAAGGATTTGAGGATTAACTGAAACGAAGGGTTGGAAGCAAGAGAGAGAGAGAGAGAGAGAGAGAGAGAAGCATAACCTATTTACTGGACTGGATTGATAACAGATTTGAATCCTATGCTGCTGATAATTGGGTGAGAGAGAGAGAGAGAGAGAACAATATTATCGACACAGTTAATCAAATGAACAACGAAAACAAATTTGAGTGAAAAAAAAGACAAATTAAAAAAGACTTATTGAAACGACTCTCTCTCTCTCTCTCTCTCTCTCTCTCTCCCGATTCTCCGTCTTCAGTGATTGGATATCTGAATTTCCGTCAACAGAGGGCGTAACATCTGCTATTGTCACCCGAAACAATTACAGCCAGAGATGGATTGACTACACACGGAACCGGCTCGGCTTGTGTGTGTGTGTGTGTGTGGGGGGGGGGGTAAGGGGAGGGGGTGTTGTGTCTGTGTGTGTGGGGTGGGGGGGTTGGTGGGGGTGGGGGTGAGTGTTTTCTTTCTCTGTCGTGTATTTGTGTTTTTGTGTTTGTGGAGGTGTTTGTTTTGTTATGTTTGGGTGGGTGGGTGTGGGTGGGTGGGTGGGTGTGGGTGTTTGTCTGTCTTTCTGTTTGTTTGTTTGTTCGTGTTTACGTTTGTTTCTTTGTCTGGTTTTGTGCGTTTTTTTTTCTGTGTTTCAATACCTCTGTTTACTTTTCTTCTTTTTCTTCAGTCTGTCTCCATATCTGTCTGTTTCTCTCTCTGTCTGTATTTCTGTATTTCTGTCTTCCTGTCTCTTTCATAATCTTGTTCGTTTTTTTGTCCTGTCTGTTTTTCTTCTTTGTCAGTCTGTTTATTTCTGTCTGTTTATTTATATATCTCTATTTCTGTCTTTCTCTGTCAGTCTATTAGTAAACTCGTGTCTTTCTCCGCTTTGTTTCCGCCTAATTAGAGTCTTTTCAACCCGCTGCCGTCATACAAAGGTGCGCTAATTGGTGGAAAACTTAAAAACACAGGTACACAACACGTGGCCTCTGTACCTGTGTTCCTCTCCGCTGCCTTTGAACTCACCGCCTGCCACCTGCCACCTGCCACCTGCCACCTGTTTCCCGCCATTCATGATTCTCTAACTCACCTGCGACAGTCCGCTTACAGGTGACCCTCGTGAGTTGCATCAGGTGTTGACTTACCTGTGTATTAATTGACCGGGATGAAGATATGTGTGGAGGGATAGGGGAATGACTTAATTGGATAGACTGACAGTGGATAGACAGGTAGAAGGATGGAAGTGTTTAGGTGGATCTGAATGGAAGGAAAGGTAGATAAATGGAGTGGATGGATTGACAGGTGGATAAAGCCGTAAAAAGACGATACTGTTATATTAGATGTAAATGAAAGGAAAAGTGGATGATATAAGTGGATAGATTGGCATGTGGATAGACAGTTAAAAGGATTGACTTGTTTAATTAGATATATATGAAGGGGCAGATAGGGTAAGGTAGGGAAGGTGGAATGGAGAAAAAGAAGAGTGACGGAGGGAACATAGATGAAGATAGATGTTTGAAGTGGAATGGCAGGTGTTACTGTTAGTGGAAGTGGAGGTGGAAGGCATAATTAGGTGAGTAAGTAGGTATGTGGGTGGGTTGATGGGTACAGTGGACAGGTGGAAGGAGGGAGTTTTTTTTTAACGGCAAGGGAGGCAATTCAAGAACAAAAAAAAAAATAACAGCAACAACAACAAAAAAAAGACCAATAAACGCTGCTTCGGCAAAAAAAAAGAAAGAAGAAAAAGAGAAATATATTAGAGAGGTAAAAAGGTGAAATTGGATGCGTCAAACGGGTTAAATCAACGTTAGTAAATGAGGCATATAATTAAACACAAGGGGGAAGGATGTCACCTGTTGGCATAAATGAGTGGACTTGATTGGTTTAAATTAATGAGATCAATATGTAGGTCGGCGAGGCGGCTAATTAATAGATACTGTGAGAAATATGATCTTCCAGACTAATAACCGCGATTTGAACCACGAAGCCCAATAATAGCGAACTGCTGGGCGGATGAATAGAGGAGATTTAGGATATCGATGATGCGAATATTTGTATTTGTGTATATATTTATTACATCAGGGAAAGGGAAGGGAAAAGAAGAAGAAAATAATCATAACAGTTACTGATAGGTGTATGAATGCTACGGTGAATAGATAGAAATTGAGGCTTATATAGAGGAGGAAGATGACTGTAGGCCTATTTGTGTATTTATCATTTACATCAGAAGAGGAAAGGGAAAGGAAAAAAAGAAGAAAATAATCATAACAGTTACTAATAGGTGTGTGTGAGTGCTACGGTGAATAGATAGAAATTGAGGCTTATATAGAGGAGGAAGATGACTGTAGGCCTATTTGTGTACTTATCATTTACATCAGAAGAGGAAAGGGAAAGGAAAAAAAGAAGAAAATAATCATAACAGTTACTAATAGGTGTGTGTGAGTGCTACGGTGAATAGATGGAAATTGAGGCTTAGGTAGATGAGGAAGATGACTGTAGGCCTATTTCTGTATTTATCTTTTACATCAGAAGGGAAAGGGAAGGAAAAATAAAAAAAAATAAGAATCAGGTGTGTGTGAATGCTACGGTAAACAGAAGGAAATTAAGGCTTGTATAGATGAGGCGGATGGCTTTGTTTATTTATTCGTTATTCTACATTAGAGGAAAATATAAACAGGAATAACTGGCTGCTCTGGGTGAATGCGACGGTGAATAGATGGAAATTTAGGCTTATATAGATGATGTAGATGACTTTATGTGGTTATTTAAGAGAATCCAAGAGTCTCCATAGGCTTAAACTCTCTTTTCTACCTACCTCTGTGCCTCTAAAAATTTATGTATAAGGCATTGAAAAAAATTATCGCGTGAGCCTGTTCTGGAAAGGTAAACAACGAGGAGAGAGTGATGGAGGCAGGAAGGATAATGGATTGGATGATGGATGACGTGTGTGTGTATGGATGTGGCGTGTGGGTGTGGGTGGGTGTGGGGAGGGGGAGGGGAAGGGGTAGGTGAGCTGATGATGTGCTTGGGAAACTGAAGACAAGCGTATGTACGATATGAATGTGTGAATGAATGATCCACTCCCTGAAAATGATAGGTAAAAGTAGTAGTAGCAGTAATAGTAGTAGTAGTAGTAGTAGAAGTAGTAGTAGTAGTAGTAGTGATGATGATACTGTAGATGAGAGAAAGGAAATAAAAAAAGAAGAGAGAGAGAGAGAGAGAGAGAGAGAGAGAGAGAGAGAGAGAGAAATTTAATCCCATCCCCAACAAACCCACAGAACAATTCCCTTATGACCACCGTGGCTATTCCTGTACACACACACTCACACACACACACACACACACACACACGCACACACACACGCACACGCACACACACACGGACGAACAAACAAACAAATGCCATAATTAAAACAAGGCCTCGATCTCTGGGCCAATATTGCAGTTATAATTATAGGCAGTGCAGTCTCTCTCTCTCTCTCTCTCTCTCTCTCTCTCTCTCTCTCTCTCTCTCTCTCAAAAATCAAAGCAAAGAAAATATGAAGAAGAGAGAGTTAAATGGAGAGAAACATTGGAAGGAGGGAGGGAGGGAGGGAGGGAGGAAAGGAGGGAGGGATGGAGGAAAAGGGAGAGAGACTAATGGAGGGAATTGATCGTCATTCGTTGTCAGTTTTTTCCCTCCACTCTCTCTCTCTCTCTCTCTCTCTCTCTCTCTCTCTCTCTCTCTCTCTCTTTTATTATTTCCTCTCTCTCTCTCTTTTATTACCATCGACTCCTTCACTATCTCTTTTTCCTCCTCCTCCTCCTCCTCCTCCTCCTCCTCCTCTTCCTCCTCTTCTATCTCTTCTTCATTATCTTCTTCTTTTACTCGTTTTGCTTCGCCTGACTCACTTTCGCTTATTTTCACATTTGTTCTTTCTTATCTTATCTTTTATCCTCCTCCTCCTCCTCCTCTTCCTCCTCCTTCCTTTATTTTTCTCTTCTTCCTCTGTTTTTCTATTTGTCTTGTGTTCAGCTATTTCTTTCTTTTTATTTTTTTCTTCATCGTTTTCTTATTTTTTTACTTGTCTTCTTTCTCCTTTTTTTCTACGTCTACTTTTTACTTCTTCATTTCTTTCTTGTTATTCTTTTCTTTCTTCTATATTTTCTTCCTCTTTTTTTTCTATTACTTCTTGTTCAACCGTTTTATTTTACTTTTCTTCTTTTATTTTCTTCTTTTCTGTTCTTTGCTCTTTCTATTCCGTTGTTTCCTCTGTCTTCTCTTCTTTATTATTTTTTTATGTAATTTTCTTAATGTTGTTTTAAGTACATTCGTGTTTTATCTTATTTTCTTTTACTTTGCACATCCCTCAGTTTCCTTCTTTCTTCTTTCTTTCTTTCTTTCTTTCTTTCTTGTATTCTCCTTTATTTAAATTTTACTCCCAGTTTTTCGTTCATGTTTTCTATTCTATGCAGTTCTGATTTTTTTCCATCACATTCGTCCTTTCTCATTGTTTTCTTTCATTTTCTTTTGATCATATTTTCATTCTTATAGTTCCTTATTTTCGAACCTTTCTCCTTCCTTTCCTTTTCTTATTTCACGCCTATCCTCTCTTCTCGCTTCCTCTCTTCTCTCCTTTTCCTTCCCTTATGTCATTTTCACCCCATTATCTATTTTTTATCTTCTTTTTTGTTCTTTCAATCTCGATATATTTTTGTTTATTTATAAGTATGTTCTATTTTTGGTTATGTTACGTTTTTTTTATGTTGTTATTGTTATTCTCTCTCTCTCTCTCTCTCTCTCTCTCTCTCTCTCTCTCTCTCTCTCTCTCTCTCTCTCTCTCTCTCTCTCTCTCTCTCTCTCTCTCTCTCTCTCTCTCTCTCTCTCTCTCTCTCCAACCTCAAATAGAAAAAGAGAGAAGGGGAAAAATTTAATAGAAACAAGATGTGGAGGAAAGAGAGCATAAATTGACTACATCATGATAGATTTGTGGCCATGAATAAATTTTGTTTTGGACGAGAGAGAGAGAGAGAGAGAGAGACCATAAGAGAAAATGTACTGCCTCTGTAAGCGAGTTTTGCAATGCTACCAATGTTAATTTCTCTCTCTCTCTCTCTCTCTCTCTCTCTCTCTCTCTCTCTCTCTCTCTCTCTCTCTCTCTCTCTCTCTCTCTCTTCCCCTTCCTTATTTGTTTCTCCCTTCTTTTATTCACTTATTCCTCTCCTTCCTTTGTTCCAACCTTCCCTTGCCTCCTCTCTCCCTTTCTATCCTCTTCTGCTCTCATTCCTCCTTTCTTCCCTTCCTTCCTCTCTCTTCCTTTCCTTTTCTTCTCCTTCTCCTTCATTCTTCCCCTTCTTCCTTTAATTACCCCGCATTTCTTATCTCCTTCACTTCATTGCCTTCTTTCCTGCTTTCCTTCCTTTCCATCTCTCCCTCTCCTACCCCGTCATTTCCTTTCCTTTTTATTTTTTATCAAGCTCCTTCTCATCTCTCTATTTCTTCACCTTCTTCCCCCTTTCTTTCCCCTCTCTCTTTCCCTACCTCCTTTTCTTTCCCTTCCCCCCTTTTCTTTCCTCCGTTTCTTTTCCTTCTTTCTCTCCCTTTCTTCCATCTTAATCCCTCCCTACCTTCTTCTCTCTGTTTCCTTACCTACATTTCCCATTTTCTTCCTTTCCCTCTCCCTTACCCTTCCTCCTTTCCCTTTCCCCCTTTTAATTCCTTTTCCCTTTCTCCTCTTCCTTATTTTCTTACGTTTTCCTTCTCTTCTTTCGTTTTCTTCCCTTACCTTCATTTCCCCTTCCTTTCCTTCTCTTTCTTACCCATCCTTCCTTCCCTTCCCCCTCTCTTCTTTCCCTCCAGTGACCTTGTTCCTCTATGTGACCTGTTAGCCTTCGTCTGAACTGCAGGTCACGTTAAAGATGACCTGCTAACCCCTCCCTTCCTTCCCTCCCTTCCCTCCCTCCCTCCCTTTTCTCCCTCCCTCTCTTCTTTGTCTTTCTTCTACTTCTTCTCTCAGGAGGAATAAAGAAGAAAAGTTCACGTTTTAGCAAATTAACCTTGTGGTCGAGAGAGAGAGAGGCGCAAGGCCGGTTCAATGTCTATAATTTATTTAAG
>NC_066563.1:7808915-7816415 GCF_024679095.1 Eriocheir sinensis
CTCATCCCCTTCCTCCTCCTCCTCCTCCTCTTCCTCTTTTTTTTTTTTACGTCGTCGTCGTTGTCCTCTTCCTTCTCCCATTCCTCCTCCTCCTTCTCCTCCTCCTCCTCCTCCTCCTCCTCCTCCTCTTCCTCTTTCCATATTGACTCTTCCTCCTTCCTCTTTTTTATTCACTTGGCTTCTAGTTGCTTTTCCCTTCCTCCTTTCCTCCCTCCCTCCCTCTCTCTCTCCTTCTCCCTCCTACCACCTTTCCTCCACCTTCCTCGCCTCTCCTCTCTTCCTTTCTTTGCTCTCTCTCTCTCTCTCTCTCTCTCTCTCTCTCTCTCTCTCTCTCTCTCTCTCTCTCTCTCTCTCTCTCTCTCTCTCTCTCTCTCTCTCTCTCTCATCTAAATATTTTTTGGACAAACAAACTTGTACTCACTTTAATATACTTTCCTCACATTCATTTGCATAGGTTAACAGGGGGAGAGAGAGAGAGAGAGAGAGAGAGAGAGAGAGAGAGAGAGAGAGAGGGAGAGGGAGAGGGGGAGAGGGTGGGCCAGGTATCGGGTTCGGGACTCACCTGTAATAAGCTCAGGTGTTGGGTATCCGCCTACCTTGTTACCTGCCTCGCCCCTTTCCCTTCCCCCGCGGGCGTCTTAGGTTGAGGTAGACGGTCCTGGCGATGGCCGGTGAAGGGGACAAGTACATGGATGAGTAGCGGGGAGTATCCTGACAGACAGAGAGATAGAGAGGGTGGGCTTGTCTTGAGAATATATATACACAGTGGGGATAATGTCTTCTTCTTCCTCTTCCTGTTTCCCTTCCTCCTCCTCCTCTTTTTCCGTCTCTTCCTCCTCCTCCTCCTCCTCCTACTACTACTACTACTACTACTATTTCCTGTCTTCTTGCTCTTCCTTTTTCTCTTCTTCTTCTTTGTTCTCTTCCTCCTCCTCATCTTTCTTCCTCCTCCTTCTCATCCTCTTACTCCTCCTCGTCCTCGTCCTCCTCCTTATCGTCCTACTCCTCCTCCGTCTCTTCCCCCTACTCCTCCTCCGTCTCGTTCTCCTCCTCCTCCTCCTCCTCCTCCTCTTCCTCCTCCTCCTTCTCCTCCTCCTCTTCCTCTTTCCATATTGATCCTCTCCTTGTCTTTTCATATTAACTCCTCTACATACAAACGAAGGAATATCTTGACAAATATATAAAGTCAAAGTGATTAATACCTTGACAAATAAATATATGCAGCGCTGCGACTATCTCATGAAATAAAGGAACGTTAGGCATGATATTTTCTTTGACTAATAAAATGAAAGATATACTGTGCCAGAGAATCGTGAATATATGTTAATGGTTATACGTAGAGAGAGAGAGAGAGAGAGAGAGAGAGAGAGAGAGAGAGAGAGAAGAAAGAAGACTATGACTATATACAGTGAATGCTAAACAGCCTCTTTTACAGCTGAATAAAATAAAATAAATAAAAGCAACCAAACAAAGCAAACAATAAAATCACCAATTACAGATGGAAAAAAACATACACGCGTCAAAAAATAAATTACTCTAAAAATGAAGTAAAAATCACCATAATTAGTTATATATTAGTTTTTGAGTTAATTAGTTTGTTAGTTAGATAGTTATAAATTAAGAGAAAATACAAAGAGGAAAATTTAAAAGGAAAGGAAAGATAAAATAAAATGGCTATGGTTAGATATAAGTAATTCGGTTAGTTTTAAATTAGAAAAAATATAAAAACGAAAAAAATAAAAATAACCTCCATCCAGCATTAAGAAGTGGAGCGAATTGCCTCGTTAAACGTTATGTTGTTGAATCTGTAGAGCTCCGGAAGTTTAAGCTGGGCGCTAATAAATCTTTATTACGTTGACTTTAAAGTTTAATTTTTAATCATTTTAATGAATTAATGTCAGTATAACAATACTGAGTCGTTGTATTTCATATAATTTTACTTTCTTCTATTTCTTTCCTTTTCCTTACAAAGTGGCTTCCCCTGCTGGAGCCATCTGGTTTATGGTCTTCGACTGTCTCCAGCGGGGTTTGCTTCTTGGCTTACAATAATAATAATTATTATCAAGGATTCTAGAGTGTCTTCTCTAGACTCCTTGGCCACTACCATACTCCGCAATGTACTTGTGCGAGACTGCAAGCTTTGTGCGCGTGGTGAAGGGCCTTCTGCCCGCTGAGGGGGAGCTGGAGGCGCCGACCACGGCCTTCCCCTTCCTCAAGCTGTTCCGGCGATACAGCATCAACAGAGTGAACTTGCCCCAGCACCTGGCTGACGGCAACCACGAGAAGGAGGAGACATTTGTGAACAACAATACAATACAGAAGGCAGAGGAGGAGGAGGAGCAGGAGGAGAAGGTGAGCCTGAAGGAACAAGACGAGCTGTCTTGGTTCCCCGAGTTGCACGAACTGGAAGAAACACTGGACCCATCTAGGGACGGGGAGCAACTCACACAGCAGGAGGAGGAGGAGGCAGTGAGCCTCAAGGAACAAAACGAGTTGTCTTTGTTCCTCGAGCTGCAAGATGTAGCGAAAAGACAGGAGGAGGAATTGAAGCAATCAGGGGACGGGAAGGATATCAAACAGGAGGAGAAGGAGGAGGAAGGAAAGAGCCGCAAAGAGCAGGGCGAGTTAGCGTCCTTCCTCGAACTGATGGAAATTGTGAGGAGACAAGAGGAGTTGCTGAAGCAACCTGAGGACGGGGAGAAAATCAAAGAGAAGGAGAAGGATGAGAAGAACATGGAGGAGGAGGAAGGAGTAAACCTCAATGAACAAGACGAGTTGTCTTTGTTCCTCGAGCTGCAGGAACTTGTGAAGAGACAAGAGGAGATGCTGAAGCAACCTGAGGACGAGAAACAAATAAAAGAGGAGAAGAAAAGTAATAACACAGAGGAGGAAAAGGAGGAGGAGGGAGGGAGCCTCAAGGAACAAGACGAGCTGGCTTTGTTCCTGGAGCTGCAGGAGATGGTAAAGGCACAGGAAAAAGCACTAGAACAGCTGAAGGGTGTGGAGGTCATCAAACAGAAGTCCCGCAAGAGAGTGACGTTCTCCCTGGACAACGTGGACTTCCCCGTCAAGGAGCGGGAGCTGTACAATGGGCGGGAGTACTTCAAGTTCGGGCGCAGCCTGCTGGCCCTGCGTCCCGACCTGCGCCGCCAGGGTGACCAAAAGCCCCGCAAGAGAGTGACGTTCTCTCTGGACAACGTGGACTTCCCCGTCAAGGAGCGGGAGCTGTACAATGGGCGGGAGTACTTCAGGTACCGCCGCCGCCTCCTGACACTGCGCCCCGAGTTGGGCCGTGAAGAAATGACCGCCCCGGCCCCCCGCCCATCCCGCATCCCCGTGCCCCGCCCCGCCAGGACGGCCTCGTCGGGGAACCCACCCCAGCCTCGCCTCCTTGAACCACTCCACACCCCCATAACCACCCCGCCCCGCCGCCCATCCCGCATTCCCATGCCCCGCCCCGCCAGGACAGCCTCCCAACCTCCCTTCCATAACCCACTCCACACCCTTACAACCATCACTAATCGTCCCCGCCCCGCACCCCCATCCCCTAACACACACAAGCCCACTTCTAGTCTGCCATCCAAGACTAACACCCCGCCCTCCGCCCTCCCGTCCCCCCCCACCCCTCCTGCTCTCAGCGAAGAGTAAGGTGTTTAGCAGACATGGAGGCTGGTGCAGGATTTCTCTTACTATTATCATTACTTTCAATTGATATTGCTATTAGTCTGGTTTTAGTCAATTACTACTATTATTACTTGGTCATCTATTGCTATTACTGGTTCAGTTGTGTGTGATTCTAGTGATCACAGTACTCGACTGTATTCACACTGAGACCTAATAGTTCGCAGTGTGAATATGAGAGAGAGAGAGAGAGAGAGGAAAGACATGAAAAAAATAATTAAGGCACTTCATTAACAATTACTTTAGTTTCTTCATCTTCATCTTCAGACTTACTTTTAGACTTCCTGCAGTTCCTCGATCATTCTCTGCAAGTCTCCCCAAGAACTTGAGCGTCACGGCATATTATTTGTAAAGCCAGGACTGTTAAAGTACTCAGCGTCTGCCCTGATTCCTATTTTTTCCTACTGACTCTTTGGATACTTTTAAGCAAGATGTGAATAATTTAGAACAAAAAAATGTGATAAAAAACAAGTCTGCAACATGCGACTCTCATACACACAAAACTGAATGGAAGCCCCTTTTCATCCCCCTCCCCGTCACCCTTGTGAGAGAAAAGGTGAATAGCACGAGAGAAGATCGCCACAAGAGACGATATACTTACACGTGCTGGAGTCTAGATCTAAAGCAGATTTAAGAGGTTTTGAAAAGGCCGCGTCGAACCGAGGTATGGGGTCTGATAGAGGCGGGTGGGGGCGCAAGTCATCCGTTCCCTCTGATCTTGTCCTTAGTTGTCATGATCAATGGGAGAACTTTTGTAGATAGACGTGGCCTTAAATTAGCTTGGTGTCATGTCTATCTACATTACCCCAGGGTGGCTGACCATATAGCCATTGCTCCTGGATGCTGGGTCGTACCTTAGCCTTGCGGCTGGGAGCTCTTGCTTGAGGGTACACTCAAACACACTATTCCATTTCTGTTTTTCCATCGGAGGACGGCTGCGTTCTGTGACAAGTCCTTCTATTTTGTCGTTTTTTGTCTTCAAGGACGCTTTGCACTGTATTCTGTTCTCGCATCGCCAGTATGTGTAGCTTTCACTCGTGCTGTTAACACACGCATGACCTTGGCGGAGTAGTTTTCTGCCGCCTCTTGAATATGTGACTAACTCCATTACGGTGGGAGTCTGTAAAACAAAATTTCAATTTATTTTAGAAAAACGATCGTTCAGTGATAATTATGATAGTTACAACAAATAGTAAAAATCCGCGAACATAGCACAGTTTTTCAACACTTTGTAATAAAATCTTTGTGGAATAATTCCACACGACATTCAGTGTTCCCTCACAGCGGAGAAGGTCGGGTATATAAGTCTCTGACCTGTCCTGCTAGACTGACCACTATGCTCGTTGGAACTTCCAATATACCCAAATTGGCAGTAAGGGCAATTAACTGGTAAACTATTGACCAATACAATACACACGAGTAGTACAATTCACGCGAAATACAATATCGTAAGTCTTCGCAATCTTCTCCCCGGCGTTGCGTTGTTGTTTTATTCATATTTACACTCGCCCGCCGCGGCATAATGTACATAATTATTCAAAGTTAGAACATTCGCGGAGCATAGCGCAGGCCTTCACTCCCGCCCAGTGGTGTATCCTTGCTATGTGCTGACTTCATTTGCTTTGATGCATCTTCTTATTTTTTTTTTCTTGGTTTTCTTTCTTGTATCTCCATTTTCATTTCTCAGCCTTCTTCATTTTCTTTTCTTTTTCTTCATTCTCCTTTCTGTCGCTTCATTATTTTTTTCTATACCTTTTAATTTTCTCCTTTGTTTTTTCTTCATTTTCTCTTTTCTATTTTCTTTTCTCTATCTTCTTCATTCTCTTTCCTTTATCATCTTCACCCTCTTTGCTGGATCATCTTAATGCCCTTTCCGTGCTCTCCTTTATTTCCTTCCTGTGCTTTCTTCATTCTCCTTTTGTGAAGTTTCCATTCTCTCTTCGTGCTATCTTTATCCTCACTATGTCTGTCTGTATTCTTTATAAAGGTGTGTCACTATTCTATCTATAACTATCTTGTCTATATATATAAAGAGAATTAACGAACTAATGATAACAATGAAAATAAAGACCCTTGGGAATAGTTTTTACACATTGCCTGAGAGAGCGCGGGTGGTACAGGTAAAGTGCTCAGGTGCCGCGTGTAGGTAACCAAGGGCCGCCAAACAGACAGGTGTATCGACCCCACCTGATTGCCCACCAGGCGCACACCTCACACCTTCACGAATCACCTGCCTGACAACCTGTAATGGTGATGATGTTGGTGATGATGATATTGGTGATGGTGGTGGTGATCTATAAGTGAAAGAAAGGCTGTTGATATTAAATTTTACTTACTCCTATTAGAATTCTGTAGTAGTAGTAGTAGTAGTAGTAGTAGTAGTGGTGGTGGTGGTGGTAGTAGTAGTAGTAGTAGTAGTAGTAGTAATAACAGCAGCAGTAGTAGTAGTTGTTGTTTTCGTTGATTTTATTGTTGTTCCTTTTTTGTTCTGTAATAATAATAGTAATGGCAATAATAATAATAAGAGAAAGAAGGCGAAAAATAACTATAACAACAAAAACAACACTAGTAAAGAAAACAAAGCCCTCACAACAAACACACAACATTCCCCAAACACAGTCAACAGATGGCAACACTTATTAATACCAAAAAAAAAAAAAGAAAACACGGAAACAAAACAAACAAAAAAACACCGTCTATCCCTTTATTTACTCCTCCATTAAGGTCGTGTCTGTCTTCCTCTCGGCGCGTTTGGCTATTTTGATTGTTTGCTCCGCCCTTGTTTGCCGTGTGTTTGTTTGTGTGTTTGTTTGCTTGTGACGTCACCGCTGGCTGGGTCATCACGGTGATTGGCAGGGGCGGCGGCCATCTTTGTTTACCTGTGTGAGCGTGTGTGCGTGTGTGTGTGTGTTCGTGTGTGTGTGTGTGTGTGTGGCCCTTCCGTGGTGGCCAACCCCTCCTCCCCCCCTTTTCCCCTACCTCCAATCCCCTTTTTATTTTTTGGGGGGGCGCCTTACCTGGTGGCCCTCCCTCCCACCCCCCTTCCCCCTCCGTCTATTTTTGCTTCCTTTAGTTTTTTTTAATTCTTTACTTCTTTTCTATCTTTCTGTTTGTCTCTTTTTTTCGTCTTCCTCCTCCTCCTCCTCCCCCTCCTCCTTTTTTTTACTTTCGTTTTCGGTTTTTTTAATTTTTCACCTAATTTCTCTTTGTTTTTTCTCTCTTTTTTTTTCGTTCCTGTTTGAGTGTTTTCTTTTTTTTTTCTTTTTTTTTTGTCTTTTTTTAGTCTTTCCCTGGAGTTTTTTTTCCTCCCTTCTCTGTTTTGCGTCTCTTGTTTTCCTTTATATCATTCTTCAGATCTCTCTCTCTCTCTCTCTCTCTCTCTCTCTCTCTCTCTCTCTCTCTCTCTCTCTCTCTCTCTCTCTCTCTCTCTCTCTCTCTCTCTCTCTCTCTCTCTCTCTCTCTCTCTCTCTCTCTCTCTCTCTCTCTCTCTCTCTCTCTCTCTCTCTCTCTCTCTCTCTCTCTCTCTCTCTCTCTCTCTCTCTCTCTCTCTCTCTCTCTCTCTCTCTCCTGTCATATACCATTGTTTTCATTATTACAGAACAAATAACAGCACTCTAATAGCATAGTCGTGTATTTTATATGTCACAAGGGATTTACAGAACTAATTGGACACCGGATGATAAAATGCCTTCATACCGTTTATAATCATACTCGACTTTGATAATTTTTTTCACACTCTTTCCGTTAAACAATCTAACTTCATTTTAATTTCCCCAGACTAAGACCATACAAGACGAAATGTTTCCTTCATGTCACAAA
>NC_066563.1:7821415-7856415 GCF_024679095.1 Eriocheir sinensis
TCATCCATTTTCCTGTCATATCGTTTATTATTCTTCCTCTCCCTTCTCCTTCTCTTCCTCTTCTTTTCCTCTTTCTTTTCCATATTCTCTCTTTATCATTTTTTTTCTCTTTTCCTCTTTATTTCCCATTCTTTTGACTTCTATTTTACTGTTATATCGCCTCTTCTTCTTTCCTCTCCTCTTCCTCTTCCTCCTCTTTCTCCTCCTCTTTTCTTCCTCTTTCTTTTCCATACCATCTCTTTATCATCTTTTTTTCTCTCTCTTCCTCTTTATTTCCCATTCCCTTGCCTTTTATTTTACTGTTATATCGCCTCTTCTTCTTTACTCTCCTCTTCCTCTTCCTCCTCCTCCTTCTCCTCTTCCTCCTCCTCTTCTCTTCCTCTTCCTCCTCCTCTTCCTCTTTCTTTTCCATACTTCATCTTCTTTTTGTTTCTCTTCCTCTATATTTTCCATTCCCTTGCCTTCTATTTTACTGTCATATCGCCTCCTCTTCTTTCTCCTCCTCCTCCTCCTCCTCCTCTTCCGCTGTTGAATATTTTATGGGATTCATTTGTTTTATCTTCCTCTTTTCCATGTTTGGTTTCCAGTGTTTGAATTTCCTTTATCGTTGTCTTCTTTTGTGTTTGTTTTCTCGCTTTTTCTTCTTTTTTTCTTCTTTTCTGAGTTTTTTTTTCTATCGGGTTTGTTGAGTTTTTTTTTCCTCTTTTTCTCTTTTTGGTTCTTTGTTTCTTTGTGTTGTGTTGATTTTTTTTGTTGTTGTTGTTGTTTTACTTTTGTTGTTTTTTCTCGTTTTTTCTTTCTTTCTTTCTTTCTTTCTCTCTTTCTTTTATTCATTTTTGGTTTCTTGTCTTTTTTTCTTATTCAAATTATTCTTGACTTTCTTTTTCTTCGTTTCGTTCCTATTGTTCTTCCGTTTTGTCCTCCTCCTCCTCCTCCTCCTCCTCCTCCTCCTCTTCCCTTCCCAATTACTCCAAACACCGTCTCTTCCTCTACCTCTTCCACATCCGTTCCTCTTTCTCCTCCTCCACCATTCCTCTTTCTCCTCCATTCCTCTTTCTTCTCCACCTCCATTCATTTTACTCCTCCACCTCCTCTTCCTCCTTCCATCCCCACCTACTCCAAATAACATCTCCCTTCTCTCTCCTCCTCCTCCTCCTCCTACTCCTCCTCCTCCTACGTTCCTCTTTCTCCTCCTCCTTCTCCTTCCCATCCCAACTACTCCAAATAACATCTCCTTCTCCTCCTCCTCCTCCTCCTCCTTCTTCTCCTTCTCCTCCCCCTCCTACGTTCCTCTTTCTCCTCCTCCTTCTCCTTCCCATCCCAACTACTCCAAATAACATCTCCTTCTCCTCTCTCCTCCTCCTTCTTCTTCTCCTCCTCCTCCTCCTCCTCCTCCTCCTCCTCCTCCTCCTCCTCCTCCTCCTCCTCCTCCTCCTCCTCCTTCTCCTCCTCTTCCCTGCGTCTCCCGTTTCAGCCGTCAGTCTTGGGAACAGTCAGCTGTCATTTACCCGGCGAGATATCACTCATTCTCTTCACCTTGCTGCTTATTTCGACCTCTCTTCCTCCTTCTCCTCCTCCTCCTCCTCCTCCTCCTCGTCTTCCTTGTATCTCTTTTTTCCTCCTTTTTATTCTGCTATTTTTACTCCTCTTCATTTTCATCTTTTTCTCTCCCTTTTCCTCAAATTTTTCGTGTTTCTTCTTCTTTTCTCCTTTTTCCCTTCCTTTTCTCCTCTATTTTCTCTTCTTTTTCATCCTTTTCTTTATCAATTTAATTTTCTTCTCTATCTCCTTTTTTATTTGTCTCCCGTTTTCTATGTAATATTTCTTTTTTTTGTCTTTATTCTCTCTTTTCTTCTCTTTTCTTCCTCTCATACGGTTTTGCATATAATTTTTTCTTCCTCCATGCATGTCTTTCTTCTTTCTTTTTCTTCTTCTTATCCTCTTCTGTCTTTCTTACTCCTCTTCCTTTTTCTTCATTCTTTCTCTTCTCCTTGTCTTCTTCTTCCTTTCTTTCTTTCTCTGCTCCTTCTTTACTCTTCTCATCTCCTTCTCTTCTCCTTATCCTCCTCTTTTCTTTTCTCCTTTCTTTCTCTTCCCATTTTCTTCTCCTTTTTTTTTTTCCTTAACCTTGCACCAGCTCAACAATAATAAAAAAGCCCTCTCTCTCTCTCTCTCTCTCTCTCTCTCTCTCTCTCTCTCTCTCTCTCTCTCTCTCTCTCTCTCTCTCTCTCTCTCTCTCTCTCTCTCTCTCTCTCTCTCTCTCTCTCTCTCTCTCTCTCTCTCTCTCTCTCTCTCTCTCTCTCTCTCTCTCTCTCTCTCTCTCTCTCTCTCTCTCTCTCTCTCTCTCTCTCTCTCTCTCTCTCTCTCTCTGTTTACTCTAATTTACCTTCCTCCCTCACTCCTCCTCCTCCTCCTCCTCCTCCTCCTCCTCCTCCTCCTTCTCCTCCTCCTCCTCCTCCTCCTCCTCTTCACCTGCCTTCAGATAATGTTCCACAAACCGACTATTGACTCTATCCTGTCCACCCACGCTCGGAGGAAAGGGAGGAAAATTAATGGAGAGAAAAGAGGGAGAGGAGAGACAGGAGGAGGAGGAGGAGGAAATTGATGAGGGAAGAGATAACGAGCAAGGGGAAGGCATCATGGGAAGGGAGGGAGAGGGAAAGGGAGAGAAGGGAGGGAGGAAAGGGAGGAAAAATTGTGGAGGAGAGAACTGGTGATGTTTATGGATGAAGAGATATTATTAGACCAGAGAGAGAGAGAGAGAGAGAGAGAGAGAGAGAGAGAGAGAGTAGAAAAACACATCCATATTCTTTTCCAACTCAAAAAAACATAAAAGAGGAGAAAGAAAAGAAAAAGGAAAAGAAGATAGAAGAAAGGAAACAAAGAGACGAAAAAGTATAAGAAGAGAAAGAGAAATCAAGAAGAAAATTAAAAAAGCGAAAATTGAAAAAAAGGAAAAGAAAAAGTTGGAAATTAAATGAAAAAAAAACAAGTCATGAGAAGAATTAGAAGAGAAATTCATTAAACGTAAGAAGAGAAATTAGCTGAAGAGAAAGAAGTTAATTAGTGAAGGTAAATTTGAGGAGACGTTGAAACTGCAAAGAAGAAGGAAATAAAAAACAAATGAAAAGAGAAAGACAAAGAAAAGTGACTACAGGACCATGCAGGAAAAAGGAAAAAAAAAGGTAACTCAGGACGTTTTTTTAACCCAAGGAAGAAAAAAGACGGAAAATGGAAAAAAGGAAAAGTTAAGAAAAATATGAAACGAGAGATGAAAAGGAGAAAAATATAAGAAAAATTATGAAACGAAAAATAAGAAAAAAATAAAAAAACAAGGAGAAATAAGACGAAGGATTTTTTTTTAACCAAAGAAGAAGAATGAAAAGGAGAAAAAATAAGAATAGAGAAAGGTGAAAACTATTAATTAGAAAAACTAAGGAAAATAAGAAACGAAAAATGGAAAAGGAGGAAAAACTGAGGAAAATAAGAGTCGAGAAATGAAAAGAAGAAAAGTATTAAGGTGAAAATAATGAAAAGGTGAAAATGGAAAGAAAAAGAGGGAAGAAAAAGAGAAAAAAATAAGAAAAAAATTTAAAAAGAAAAAAAAAACACTAAGTAAATAATAATAAAAGAAAAGAGAAATGAAAATGAAAAAAATACATATAAACGAAAGAATGAGAGAAGGAAAGCAAGAAATATAAAAAAAGTAATCTAAGGACAATGAAATACAGGAAATGATAAGAAAGAAAAAATGAAAGTGATAAATAGAAAAAAGTGAAAGAAGGAAAATAAAATAAATACAAACCAGCAAATCATCATGACCTCACCTGAGACTTCTCTAATTACTCTTGACAAGCATAATAACACCTGGATTACCACCAC
Organism: Eriocheir sinensis; assembly: GCF_024679095.1. Classification (NCBI taxonomy): domain Eukaryota; kingdom Metazoa; phylum Arthropoda; class Malacostraca; order Decapoda; family Varunidae; genus Eriocheir; species Eriocheir sinensis. The sequence goes on from NC_066563.1 coordinate 7,825,298, forward strand.
CACCACCATCACCACCACCACCTCCACCACCACCACCACCACCATTACCACCACCACCACCACAACCACCACCACCATCACAACCACCACCATCACCACCACCACCACCACCACCATTACCTGTACCTCCAACCAACCTCCAACCAAGATTGCTAATGATGCTCCCCTGCGAACCGTTACCATGCCAACACACACACACACACACACACACACACACACACACACACACACACACACACACACACACACTCACACACACACAGTTTCCCTTCTCGTTTCAAACATTGTATAGATAAAGCCCCCTCCCCACCTCTCTCTCTCTCTCTCTCTCTCTCTCTCTCTCTCTCTCTCCCTCCTCCGCATGAGTTTTCTTTATATTTTTCTTTTCATTTTTTCTCAAGGGCATTTAGGTCGTTTTAAATGGATAACTAATGAGTTTTAATGATAATGTAGTAGTAATAGTAGTAGTAGTAGTAGTAGTGGTGGTAGTAGTAGTAGCAAAGATAGTTTCACACACACACACACACACACACACACACACACACACACACACACTCCCCCCGACATACTCAAGAGAAAAACTGCATTATCTTCTTAAGTGCCCCGTCTCTCCCACTCTCCGTTTTCTTTCACTGTATGACTTAAAAACTGCGCCACTGCAACACGGGAATGGCATGTTATTAGCTGCTGAGTGGGCGAGAGGCGGGCCCCGGAATGCAGACGAGAGAGAGAGAGAGAGAGAGAGAGAGATGGAGGTGTCTGGAATGCCTGTCAAGTGATATATAGAGTGCTTCCCTTTTTCTTTTTCCTCCTCCTACTCCTCCTCCTCCCCCTCCTTATCTTCGTGTATCTCTACCTCCTCCTCCTCCTCTTCCCCCTCCTCCACTTCTCACTCTTTCTTCCACTCGTCCTTCACCCTATCTCGTTTCTTGTTCTTCCTTCTCTTATTTCTCCTGCTCCTCTCGCCTTCTCCCTCGCTCCTCCTTTTTTTGTGTTTTTATTTATTTAAACCTTTGTGCAATTTCTCCTTCACCCGATCTTCTGTTACTCCTTCTGTTCCTGTTCATGGGGAGGCGGTGGCTGAGTGGTTAGCGTGACGGCGCCGCTTCAAGACGTGTTCTCGGCCCGCCGGTGCCACAAGCTGGGATTTTTCAGTTACCACCTGTCAACCCGGACTCTAGATTTTCTCTCTATAAAAGAAGGTTAATGGTGAACTCTGGGAGGCATCATGAGCCAAGCAAGATGGCGCCACCATAAAAACTTGCCTGCACCACAACGTGCCCCACCAAGAAAGCCCATCAGCGCCATAGGCGGAAACGTAATATATATATATATATATATATATATATATATATATATATATATATATATATATATATATATATATATATATTCCTCCTACTTCTCTTCTTCCTTCACCTTCTGAGCCTTTTCTTCCTCCTCCTCCTTCTTATTTGCATAGTTTCCCCTTAGGCGGTGGCTGAGTGGTTAGCGTGCGGGCCTTGTATTCACCGCGCCATGGTATGGACAACGTCGGTTCGAATCCCCACGCTACCACCTGGGATTTTTCAGTCACCGCCGAGTGGCCTAAGACTACCCACATACTCTCCTGAAGACCACTCATCAACCCGGAATCTAGAAGAAACCGTCCAAAGGAATCAAGAATGAGTTCAGGGGAGCAGCATGAGCCAAGCATAATTGGCGCCACTATAAAAATTGTCTGCGCCATGATGGGCTTGGGCCGACCACCAGGCCCCTGAAGAAAGCCTACCGGCGCTACAGGTTGAGATATATATATATAAAAAAAATAAAAAATGCTGAAACTACTACTACTACTACTACTACTACTACTACTACCACTACTACCATCACCACCACCACCACCACCACCACCGCCACCACCTGTCTCTCTCTCTCCACCTTCTACGTCGCTCCTACCTTTCTATTTCTGCCCCTAAACAAACTTCTCCCCCGTGTACAATATCGGCGCGGTGTGTGGGAAACGACGCAGCAGCAACAGGAGGAGGAGGAGGAGGAGGAGGAGGAGGAGGAGGAGGAGGAGGAAGAGACGATAATAAAGGACAAGGCCGGTGAGCCTCCCTTATGGGGTAATAAATTGCCTTTCAGACGTTTAGTTGAGAGAGAGAGAGAGAGAGAGAGAGAGAGAGAGAGAGAGAGAGAGAGAGAGAGAGAGAGAGAGAGAGAGAGAGAGAGAGAGAGAGAATAACGTACGAACGAATGAAGCGAAAGAATGAATGAATGAAAGGAGAGAAAAAAAGGAAAGAAGGAAGAAAAGATAGAAAGAAAAAAAGAAAGAAGGAATGAGTGAGGGAAAGAAAAGAAAAAGAGAGAAGTAAGAAAGAAAGGAATAGACAAAGAACGGAATAAATCTAAAAAGAAATGAAATGAAAAAGATAAGGAATGAAAAAGAGAAAGAGAGAAAGAAATAAAGAAAGAACAAAGAAAAGGAAAGAAAGAAAGAAGGAAAAAAGTAAAGAAATAAGAGAAAGAGAGAGAGAGAGAGAGAGAGAGAGAGAGAGAGAGAGAAACCTTCATAAAACATCTCCCAAAATAGCGTGTCACAGCCTCAACCGCATAACTCGTAACTTCAAGACCCATTTCACTTTGAGAGCGGCTGGGGAGGCGGATTGTTAGCTAACTCTTAAGGTTGACAGACTGAAGTAGTTGGTTACCTTGTGAATCTGACAGGCTGACGGCTGGAATAATTTACTGGGCTGTTAGAGGATAGAAATATAGGTGGATAGAAAGAGAGATAGACAGATATAGATTGCCAGAGAGAGAAGAAGAGGGAGAGTGGGGGAGAAAGAAAGGAAGGAAGAAGTTTGGAAGGGAGGGAAGGAAGGAAGGTTGGAAAGGATGAAAGAATGAATGCATGGAAAAGAGAGAGATGGGAGGAAGAAGAAAGAAAAAATGAAGGGAAGGAAAGAAGAAGAGAAGGAAACGAACAGAGAAGGGAAGAAAGAAAGAACCTTGGTGGTAGAATGACTGAAGAATAATATTTGCTAGAATGACTATTGACTCTGGTAGTACGTAGATTGTATTGAAACTGGCTGGCAGAATCCTAAGACTTTTGTTGGAATTATTTTTGACAGCAGAATGACATGAAACTTTAGAATATATTTAAACTGGCTGGTAGAATCCTAAGACTTTGCTGAAATTTATTTTAACTTAGATTTCAGAATGACATGAAACTCTTAAGTAGAATTCTATGATACAAGACTGATGAAGAGTGTTCGCTAGAATGATTTTTGACTTTGATGGTAGAATGACATGAAGCTTTTTAATTGATTGACATGATGAAAGACTGAAGTAGAGTGTTGCTAGAATGATTTTTAATTTGTTGGTAGAATGACATGAAGCTTTTTGTAAAATGACATGATAAAAGACTAAAGAAAAGTGTTTGCTGCAATATTTGTTTTTAACTTACGTATTAGAATGACATGAAGCGGTTTAATTGATTGATATGATAAAATAATGAATAAGAGTCTTAGCTAGGATGAATTTTTGACTTAGATGGTGGAATGACATGAATCGCTTTAGTAGAATGACATAACTTGAGACTGCAAGGGATTGAGGTATGGCTGACGTAACATGGAACACCTCAAGTCTGTTCACTATTTGATACTGTAAACTTCACCCTCCCCTTCCTCAATATCTAACGCCCTTTAGTTTATTTACAATCCCCCAAACTATTATCTTGTCCCTCACAAACTTAATATGTTGTTGGCTGAAGTTCATAAAACAGCTTAAAACTATTCGCTATTTGATATTGTAAGCATTTAAGAATTTAACGCCCTATAGTTTATTTCGATTCCCTAAATGGTAAATATATCCCTCCCTAACTTAGTATATAGTTGGCTGAGGTATATGAAACAGCTTAAATCTATTCGCTATATAGTATTGTAACCTTAACTATTCCCTTCCTCAGAATCTAACCCCCTATAGTTTGTCTACAATTCCCTATACTATTAACTGGTCATCCTCTATATTAATATCTAAAGGCCTATAGTTTATTCACATTTGTCTCAGCTGTAAACTTTGTTCCCTTTAACCTAATATCTAAAGCCATATAGTTTATCCAATGTTCCTTAACTGTTAACTTGTCTCTCCTCTAATTTTATATTGGTATCAGCTCACTATAGTTTACCCTTCTTTTGATATCCCCATTTTCTGATTCACGTAGCTCTGTTGTCATTATAGAAAGCAATCAGGAAGCATATCTTTTTACGCTTAATTCAATGTTTTACCTGATTCTTACCTTATATTATATTTGTCAACGATATTAAGAACTACACTAATCTAATATTCATCATGATTCTACTCTGGATATAAATTAATGTTCTTGTTGAAGTGAATGAAATAATGAACTGCAAATATGAGGGATTGCAGACTCTCTCATTAACTGTCATTACCTCTATTCATCAGCTGACCTGCTAACATTCCCTTTGCATAGAGTATTTTAAAAGTGTCCAGTGTTTAATGATAATGTTTTGCCATGTCCCAGTGTTTAAATAATTGTGTTTTAACTGCCTAGTCTTTGTACCACCATGACCTGACAGAAAGATATGTGGAGACACTAGGATGACATCAGACACTAAAACTACCAAGACCTGACTGTTTGAAAAATGGAATAGTAAATAGGCAATAGCGTTTCAAGTAATTCCAAGTGTTAAAAACGTCTTTCTATCACCATGACCTTACAATAATATAAAGACACAAGGATGACATCAGACCCTAAAATTACCAAGACCTGACTGTTTTAAAAGGGTAATGGTAAATAGATTATAGTGTTTCATGTATTTCCAAGTGTTAAAAACGTCTTTCTATCACCATGACCTTACGATAATATAAAGACACTAGGATGACCTCATACCCTAAAATTACCAAGATGTTAAAACGTCTTTCTATCACCATGACCTGACAATAATATAAAGACATTAGGATGACCTCAGACCTTACCATCACCAAGGCCTGAGTGATTTAATGATGAGGAACATGATTTAAAAGCGGAATAGTAAAATGTATGGTAGGCGACTGATAAAATGACAGGAAGAAGAAAAAAGTAGATATATATACAGATGTACTATAGGTGACTGATAGAAATGGCAGGAAAATAGAGAAAAGAGGCACGTTGTTGAAACTTAACCTGGTAGCAGCGACGGGCCAAGTTTGTGGCTTTACCGTGTACCAGCGACGGGCTAAATTTTTGTCATGATATAAATCCCCAAAAATAGATGATGCATAAATTGATCACAAATGCGTTGATATATATTATGAAATGGTTTGCGTGAGTGATGATTTTTTTCTCATTATTCTCGGGAAGGGCCTTTAAGAAACATGATCCCCGCAGCTACCAGGATAATGAAGGGAATTTTAGGTGACATATGTAGTGAAAAATGAAAAACGGCAGGTATTTTTTTATGTGCTGCCAGTAGCGTCGGTAGGCTCTTTTGAGGGGACTCCTGAATGGCCCCAGCCCGTTAGTCGTGCAGGCGAACTTTATTTATAGTGGCTGCCGTGATGTATGACGCTTGCTTGGCCCATGCTGCCCCCCGGTGCTCCTCTTGAACGAAGTCGCTGACGTTAGGGTAAACTTTAGGTGACGGGTAGAAATTACAAGTTAGATAGAAGAAAAAACTAACAGGAGCTTTTTAAGATGTGATGTAGGAAACTTTAAAGGACTAATTAAGTGACAAAAAACAGGTAATTAACAAGTATACTTAGTTGACTAATAACGTGATAGGTGAAACGAACAGTAACTGACAGGTTGGATGACTTAATTAACAGGTGGAGGGACAGGTAAGGTGAACGGGTGAGCACAGGACCTTGACCCGCCAATCTCTGTCCTCTGCCACAGGTGACCTAGGATGGGGTCACTCCCTCCCGCCCGAGACGCGTGACCTGGCTTGACCCGAGGCATGGGGTCCAAGTTGACCTGTGAGTACTCCTGGGATGTGCGCGCGTGTGTGTGTGTGTGTGTGTGTGTGTGTGTGTGTGTGTATGTTCGTTTTTGTTTGTGTGTGTTTGTGCTTTGTTTGTTTGTGTGTGTGTGTGTGTGTGTGTGTGTGTGTGTGTGTGTGTGTTTTTGTACTTGTTTGTTGTGCTTGTGTTTGTTTGTGTGTGTGTGTGTGTGTGTGTGTGTGTGTGTGTGTGTATAGGTGTGTGTGTGTTTTTGTACTTGTTTGTTGTGCTTGTGTTTGTTTGTGTGATTGTGAGGAGTGTGTGTGTGTGTGTGTGTGTGTGTGTGTGTGTGTGTGTGTATAGGTGTGTGTGTGTGTTTTTGTACTTGTTTGTTGTGCTTGTGTTTGTTTGTGTGATTGTGAGGAGTGTGTGTGTGTGTGCATAGGTGTGTGTGTGTTTTTGTACTTGTTTGTTGTGTTTGTGTTTGTTTGTGTGTTTGTGAGGAGTGTGTGTGTGTGTGTGTGTGTGTGTGTGTGTGTGTGTGTGTGTGTACAGTCCCATTCGTTTTCCGCCTGACTTTTCTTACTCTCAATTTATCTTCCTCTATTTTTATTTCTTCCTTCCTCTCCTATTTCTCTTTTGAATTTCTCTTTCTTCCATTTTTACTTTCCTTTCGTTCCTCTCCAGTTTCTCTTTCAATTCTCTCGTTCCGGCTTTTTTTTTTCTTTATTCTTCCATTTTATTTATTGCTCCTTTTCCTTTCGTTCTCTTTCCTTTCCCTTTCGTCATCTTTTATAACACCTTCATGTGACTGTGTGTGTGTGTGTGTGTGTGTGTGTGTGTGTGTGTGTGTGTGTGTGTGTGTGTGTGTGTGTTTGTCTTTTTGTCTCACTGCTTATCTGTTTGTCTGCCAATCTCTCTCTCTCTCTCTCTCTCTCTCTCTCTCTCTCTCTCTCTCATTCACCGCTAATGGCGTTTAAGTGCAAAAAAACGAAGGGGAGGAGGAGGAGGAGGAAGAGGAGGAGGAGGAGAAGGAGGAGGAGGACAAATCAAATCCCTTGCCATAAATAGAATGAGTTTTGCTTGTAAAGAAGTTGTATTTTTTATTATTATTATTATTATTATTATTATTATTGTTATTATTATTATTATTATGTTGATGTTTTTTATTTTATTGCTGTTCCTGTTGTTGTTGTTATTGTTACTTTTTATACTGCTTATGCAATTGCTGATGCTTCTGTTGTTGTTTTTGTTGTTGTTGTTGTTGTTATTGTTGTTAATGCTACTATGCTAATTTTACTACTGATATACTTGCTTACCATTCTCTTTTTTTTATTCCTCCTCCTCCTCCTCCTCCTCCTCCTACTACTACTACTACTACTACTACTACTACTACTACTACTACTACTACTACTACTACTACTACTACTACTACTACTACTACTACTACTACTACTACTACTACTACTACTACTACTACTATTACTACTACTACTACTACTACTGCTACTACTTCACAACCCTACTACAACTACTACTACTACCACTACTACTACTTAATTATCTTCTCCCCTTTCTATTTACTTTTTTCTCTCTTCTTCCCTTCCATTATCTTTTTTCTTTTCCTCTCCTCTTTCTTTCTTTTCCTTATCTCCTTCACCTCTACCACCACCACCACCACCCTCCCTTCGCTGCCTCCCTTGCCTCTACGTTACTTATGCGCATATATTCGATCCAGCATTTGAGGCGTTCATCTTTAACTTATTACTTTGCCGAACCCGTCCATCACAGAAGCTTAGGGGAGACCTTAAGATGAGGGGAAGGAGGAGGAGGAGGAGGAGGAGGAGGATAGATGAACCAGGATAATAGGAAGAAGAAATAATGGGATGATGAAATACTTGGAAGAAAAGGATTAAAAAGAAGAGGAAGAAACAGTAGATAAAGAAGAAGAAACAGTAGATAAAGAAAAAAAAGAAGAAGAAGAAGAAGAAATAACATTAGAAGAATAAACATAAAAGGAAACAGAAGAAAAAGAAGAGAAATAAAACGAAAAATAAATAGGAATAGAAGAAAAAAAGAAGAAGAAGAAAGAAGTAAGAAAGAAGAAAAAGATACATAAGAAAAAGAAGAAAATTATGAACTAGCAAAAAACGAGGCAGAAAATGAGACGACAAGAAGAAAACAAGAAGAAAAGGAAAAAGAAGAAGAGAGAAGGAAAAATATGAGGCAAGAAAGATTACTAGACAGACAGAGAAGAAGGAGGAGGAGGAGGAGGAGGATAACAAATGTCATAATAACGTAAGAAAATGATGATGTATATAGCAGAAGATGAGGTGAAGGAAGAAGAAGAGGCACATAAAGATGATAGGAGGAGGAGGAGGAGGAGGAGGAGGAGGGAAACGAAGACAAAGATGAAGAAAATGGTAGTGATGAATAGATAAGATGAGAATGGAGAGAAGAAGAAAGATGAGGAGGAAGATGAAGATGCGCATTAAGAAGAAGGGAATAAAGAAAAATGAATAGAAGGAAAAAAGAAAAACAGAATAATAAAAGAAAGATAATGAAAACAAAAGGGAGAAGAAGGAAGAAAAAGAAGAAAACGAAGAAAAAGATGAGAATGGGAAGATGAAGAGGAGCATTACATAGAAAGAGATAAAAGAAAATTAGAAGAAAAAACAATGAAAATCGAAAGAATGACGAAATAAAAGATAAGGAAAGCAATAAAGAAAAAGAGAAGAAGACAAGAAAAGAAAACACATCAATAATTAGAAGGAAAAACAAAATAAGAAAAAATTAATAAAGACAAAAAAAACGAAAGAAAAGATAAGGAAAACAAAAAAGAAAAAGAGAAAACAGAAAGAGAAGAAGACAAGGAAAACAAACACAACAACATCCCCGCCATTATATTAAAAAAAAAAGACAAACATCATATCATATGCGACTTAATCAAACTAAAAATAATAAGAAAAACGGAAGAAATAAAAGAAAACAAAAAAAAAAAGTAAAAAAGAAACAACGTGAAAACGACGCAAAAGGAAATAAAACAAAATTCGAACCCAAAACAAAAACAAAAAACAAAAAAAAGAAATTATTAATGTCATCAAAGAAGAAAACGGAGCCCCAGAGATTAAAGGCAAACTAAAGACGTTTTCTAATGGAAGAGAAACACGCTCCTGGATTTAGAGAGAGAGAGAGAGAGAGAGAGAGAGAGAGAGAGAGAGAGAGAGAGAGAGAGAGACGAGAGAAAAGGCTTAAAAGGCGGGAAGGATCTCCAGAAGGATTAAGAGAGAGAGAGAGAGAGAGAGAGAGAGAGAGAGAGAGAGAGAGAGAGAGAGAGAGAGAGAGAGAGAAAAGGGGGAGGGGGGAAGAGAATAAGAGGATTAGAGTGAAAACAAGCAACACAGTTAGACAAACCAGAGAGAGAGAGAGAGAGAGAGAGAGAGAGAGAGAGAGAGAGAGAGAGAGAGAGAGAGAGAGAGAGAGAGAGAGAGAGAGAGAGAGAGGGGTAAATGAAGAAGAGCGAAAAGGATTATAGAAAGTATTAGTAAGGAGTTAAACGAAAGATAAGGAGAGAGAAAGAAAGAGAAAAAGAGAAAGAAGGAAAAAAAAAATATTGTGGCAAAAAGAAGGAAAGAAAGAAAGATAGAAAAAAGGAAGGAAAGAAAACAGAGAAAGAAAAAGAAAGAAAAATTGAGACAACGCAAAAAGAAATGAAAATACGACGCAAGAGTGTAATAAAAAAAATAAAAAAACAATTAATCACGATACGAGCAACAGAGACAATAAATTACATGAGACACGAAAGAAGAGAGAAAGAGAAAGAGTGAGTGGAAAACCGATTAGTGGAATGAGGAAAAGAAGGAAGACAAAAAGGAGGAGGAGGAGGAGGAGGAGGAGGATACCACAACGACAATGAAAAAGAAACAGGAAAGAAAGAAGGGACGAAAAGAAGATGGATTTGGAGCAGAAACAAATGAAAAAATTAAGAAAGAATGAGAAGAAGAAGGTGAAGGAAGAGGAGGAGGAGGAAGAGGAAGAGGAAGAATACCAAAACGACAATGAGAAATAAAAACAGCAAAGGAATTAAGGAGGAAGAGAAGAATTTGGAGGAAAAACAAGAATTAAATTATGGAGAAAGAAAGAGAAGAAGAAGGTGAAGGAAGAGGAGGAGGAGGAAGAGGAAGGAGAAGGAGAATACCAAAACGACAATGAGAAAGAAACAGTAAAGAAAGGAGGAAGAGAAGAAGAATTTGGACGAGAAACAAGGACAGGAAGAGAAGAATGGAGAAAGAAAGAGGAGGAGGAGGAGGAGGAGGAGGAGGAGGAGGAGGAGGAAAAGGAGGAAGAGGAAGGCGATCAAGAGGACAATAGAGGAGACGGCAAAGTGGAGGAAAAACGACCATGAAGAGGAAATGAAGGGACATTCAACGCTTTCCTGGGAAATCAAAAGGTTAGAAGAAGAAGAAGAGGAAGAAGAAGAAGAAGAAGAAGAAATATAGAAGCTGGAAGGAGAAATTTAAAGTGAAAAGAGGAGGAGGAGGAGGAATAAGAGGGAAGGAAAGAGGATGAGAAGACACGAAAAAAAATCAAATAGAAAGGATGAGAAGAAGAAGAAGAAGAAGAAAAAAAAATATAGAAACTGGAAAGAGAAATTTAAAGTGAAAAGAGGAGGAGGAGGAGGAGGAATAAGAGGGGACGAAAGAGGATGAGAAGACAGGAAAAGGGAAAAGGGGGAAGGGGAAGGGATGAGAACACGAAGGAAGAAGAGCAAAAATAAGGAATAGAAAAAAAGTAAGAAAAGAAAAATAAGAATAATGAGGACGAATAAATGAAAAAAGTGAACGAATCGGAAAAGGAAGAAGAGAAAAAGGAAAGGGGAGGAGGCAGAAGAGAAAAAGGAAAGCGAGGATAAGGAAGAAGGAGATAAAAGGAAAACGATAAGGAGGGAAGAAGAGAAAAATGAGAACAAGGAGGAGGAGGAGGAGGAGGAGGAGGAAAGAGAAAAACGAGAACGAGCAAGATGGCGAAAACGGAAAAAGGAGAACGAGAAGGGAGAGAAAGAAGAGAAAAAAGAACGAGAAAAGGAAAAAAGAAGATAAAAAGCAGAACGAGGAGGAGAAAGAAGGAGAGAAAAAGAAGAACCAATTGGAGGAGGAAGATAAAAAAACAGGAGAAAGGAAAGAAGAGAAAAAGAGTGAAAATGAGGAAGGGGAGGAGAAAAAGAAGAGAAGAAGAGAAAAAAGAGAACAAGGAGAGAAAAGAAGATAAAAAGCAGAACGAGGAGGAGAAAGAAGGAGAGAAAAAGAAGAACCAATTGGAGGAGGAAGATAAAAAAACAGGAGAAAGGAAAGAAGAGAAAAAGAGTGAAAATGAGGAAGGGGAGGAGAAAAAGAAGAGAAGAAGAAGAGAAAAAAGAGAATGAGGAGAGGAATGAAGAAGATAAAAAGCAAAACGAGGAGAAAGAAGGAGAGAAAAAGAAGAAACAAAAGGAGTTGGAAGATATAAAAACAGAAGGAGAAGGGGAAGAATAGAAAAAAAAGGGAAGAGGAGGAAGGGGAGGAGATAATTAAGAGAACTTCAAGTCGGACTTTGTCGGAATAACAATTTACCGTCTTGTTACTCCTGTCTGGATAATGAAGTCTCTCTCTCTCTCTTTATTTTCAACATTTCTTTTTTATTTATTGATTTCTTTGTCTCTTTCTGCTTTCATTTCTCTTTTTTTTGTTCTTTATTTTTTTCTTCTTTCTTTCTCTCTCTCCAAACCTATCTGTACGTTAAAAGAGATTAAAGGAGAGAGAGAGAGAGAGAGAGAGAGAGAGAGAGAGAGAGAGAGAGAGAGAGAGAGAGAGAGAGAGAGAGAGAGAGAGAGAGAGAGAGAGAGAGAGAGAGAGAGAGAGAGAGAGAGAGAGAACCCTCCCCTAATAACTATTCTCATCAACTCTATGCAAAATAAAAGTCATAAAAAAATCCATAGAAAACTTTTTGACACTTCCAATTTTCTATTTTTAAGGGTAACTGAACCAATTTATTTTTCCACCCCAAACATGTCCTAAATACTTTCTCCTTTCACACTTTTCAGGCGCCGGCAGTGGCACGGAGGACTCCACTATGGGGCAAGAGGAGCCAGCAAAGGCGGAAGAAGATGCCACTGATGGAAGAGGACAAGGAGGAGAGAAAGGAGGAGGGAAAGGGGCGAAGGAGGAGGAGGAGGTGGAGAAGGTGGCGGAAGGGGAAGTCAGAAGTCTGCTCGAACTCGTCTCTTCCTTGAGTGACCAAAACGCCGCTGGAATGCAAGTGAAAGTCAACCATTATGTGAGTATAGAGAGAGAGAGAGAGAGAGAGAGAGAGAGAGAGAGAGAATAAATACTAGAGAGAGAGAGAGAGAGAGAGAGAGAGAGAGAGAGAGAGAGAGAGAGAGAGAGAGAGAGAGAGAGAGAGAGAGAGAGAGAGAGAGAGAGAATACAAAATGGAGGATATCGTGTGAAGGAGAGGAAATGAAAGAGAAAATTCAAGCAAGAAATAAAACAACAGGAAGAGTAATGGAAGACATCATAACGAGAGAGAGAGAGAGAGAGAGAGAGAGAGAGAGAGAGAGAGAGAGAGAGAGAGAGAGAGAGAGAGAGAGAGAGAGAGAGAGAGAGAGAGAGAGAGATTTGCATATCCACTCCAGGAAGCAGACCATGCCCAAGATGTAGTGTGTTATTAATCCTGGTTTCACAAAGGCGGAAGAGAGAGAGAGAGAGAGAGAGAGAGAGAGAGAGAGAGAGAGAGAGAGAGAGAGAGAGAGAGAGAGATGCTGCGATAAATTTTAAAGAGAGAAAAATATAATAGAGCAAGAAGGAATAATGAGGAAAAGAGAGAAATGGACGCAGAGAGAGAGAGAGAGAGAGTCTTATAAAAGATGACATTGTTTCCGCGTTCTCGACAACACTTTTATAGCACTGTTAATTCCAGTTACGCAAGAGAGAGAGAGAGAGAGAGAGAGAGAGAGAGAGAGAGAGTTATAGCTGGTAATGAAATCTCAGACTCTGAATCTAACTCGTCGGCTTCAGAAACTCCTCCACTTTTTCAATTTGCTGGTGTGTCAAGTTGTCTGTCTGTCTCCTCGTGCGCGTGTGTGTGTGTGTGTGTGTGTGTGTGTGTGTGTGTGTGTGTGTGTGTGTTTGTCATTTATCTTCATGGGTTCTTTATTTTTGTTGCTTGTTTTTCCCTTAATTAAGTTTATGACGAAATATCGTTGCAAATTATGAGGATGTGGAGGACAGGAGAAAATGTGCGAGACTAAGATAGAAAGGAGAGAGGAAAAGAATGGAAAAAATAAATTTGAATGAACTAGAAAATTACATAAGTCAGAGATGAAGAAAGAATAGAAAAGGGAAAGACAGGAGAAAATTAGGGATAAGAATGAAAAAAATAAATATGTAGAAGAGAGGACGAACAAAAATACGAACTAGAAAATTACATAAGTCAAAGATGAAGACAGAATAGACAAGGGAAAGACAGGAGAAAGTTTGTGAGACTGAGATGGAAAGGAGAGGGGAAAAAAATGGAAAAAAATAAATATGAAGAACAGAGGACGAACAAAAATACGAGCTAGAAAATTACATAAGTCAGAGATGAAGAAAAAACAGGCAAGGGAAAGAAGATAATGATATATGGGTAAAAAATAAGAGTAAACGTGAACAAGAACGAGAGAAATATAAAAAAAAGGAAATCCATAAAAGAAAAATAAGGACAAAAATATAATTAGAAAAAACTAAGATGAGGAAGAGCAACAACGATGGTGTTGAGAACAAGAAGAAAAAATAAGATAACAACAACACCAAAAACCACAAACAAAGAACATAAACAAGATAAGAGAGACGAATATAAGGAAGAAAGAAAACGATTATGATGAGAACAAGAAAGAAAGAATAACAACAATAACAAACAACTGGAACACCATAAGAAATATTGTTAAGAAGAAGAAGAAGACTGTGATCTAGCCCAGATGAAAGATAAAGAAAACTAGACGCATATCACTCAGAGAGTGCACACCTTCGCCAAAGATCGTCCTGAAAATTGGTATGGGCATCAACTGTGATCCTTTGCATCGTATGGAAGCATTTGTTTCGAAATTTGATGAAATTCTATTTTTTGGGGGGAGGGGGGAAACTTTGACCTTGGGCGAACTTTTCGAGGTCAAGGTCAAAGGTCAAGGTCAAGTCCATGCAAGGTGCATCATATGGAAGCATCTGTTTCGAAATTTGATGAAATTCTATTTTTTTGGAAACATTGACCTTGGGCGAACTTTTCGAGGTCAAAATCAAAGGTCTAGGTCAAGGCCATGCAAGGTGCGTCTTTCCATGAGCTAAATATGAACCAAGTCTGAAGTCTCTTCGATGACGAGAACCGAAGTTATGGCCAATCTGTTTTGTGCGACCTTGACCGTGACCTTTGACTTTTGACATTAAAAATTTAATGGGTTCTATTCTGGATGGACAGGAAGCTTCCCTGAAAAATTGGTTGAGATATCCGCAAAATTGTGCACAGGAGACTGTTAACGAACAAACAAACAAACAAACAAACAAAACATACTGACCGAACCGAAAATATAACCTCCCAACTTCGTTGGCGGAGGTAATAACCACAATAACGACAGCAACTAAAGAACAGGAACAACTTAAGATGAAGAGGCTGAAGAAAGAAAACGACGGCAACAACAACAACAACAACAACAACAACAGCCAAAGATCGATACAGGACCTTAAAACGAAGCCGCAAAGTGACTCTCTGCTTCAGATTCGAGAGTCTCGCGGCTTCGGTACTCGACGCTTCGGAACTCCGAAACTTGTCTCGTAAAACACTAACGAATCTTTTTATGCTTCACTTCGACCTCCAGATATTTTTGGCTCGGTCCGTCCTCTCTGATCTTTACCTCCATATATATATATATATATATATATATATATATATATATATATATATATATATATATATATATATATATATATATATATATATATATATATTTTTTTTTTTTTATTTTTTTTTTACTCCTTTTTACTTTTGGGTTGGTCATGCTTTCGTCAGGTGAGCGAGGCGACGCGCACCCCGACGTATGCTCCCATTGATTGATTGATTGATACTCCCCACTGGACTATTCACTTCTATTTTTCTCTTTTTTTCTTTCCTTTTTTTCCCCGTTTGACTTTTTTCATCTTTATATTTTTTCTTTATTTTTTTTTCCTTTTAAGATATTTTGGGATCTGTTATACTCCACACTAGTTTTCATTCGACCAGTTTTTTCTTTGTTTTTTTTCTCTTCTTTCCTGTTCAATTTTTGGGCATCCTTTCATCTCTGTATATTTTTTCTTTTTTTTTATATATATTTTTGGTTCTGTCACTTGACCTCTTTCACCTCTCCTTCTCTATATTTTTTTTCTTTATATTTCTATTTTCTCTCTCAAGCTCTCTCGGATATGGCTCAGAGACTTCCATAAAAGTTTGCCGACGGAATACTTGGAAATCCTCTTGAAAGCTTTTTTTTTATTTTATTATTATTCTTTGTATTTCCTTCGTCGGGATTTTGCCTTCACGGTCACGGCAAGCATAAAGAAATCAATCTCAGCTCACTTGCACCGTTTGTTTGTTTGTTTTGTGTGGGTGTTTGTTTTGTATGGGTGTTTGTTTTGCATGGGTGTTTGTTTTGTATGGGTGTTTGTTTTGTGTGGGTGTTTGTTTTGTATGGGTGTTTGTTTTGTGTGGGTGTTTGTTTTGTGTGGGTGTTTGCTTTGAGT
Organism: Eriocheir sinensis; assembly: GCF_024679095.1. Lineage (NCBI taxonomy): Eukaryota > Metazoa > Arthropoda > Malacostraca > Decapoda > Varunidae > Eriocheir > Eriocheir sinensis. The sequence goes on from NC_066563.1 coordinate 7,840,999, forward strand.
GGGTGTTTGTTTTGTATGAGTGTTTGTTTTGTATGGGTGTTTGTTTTGTATGGGCTTTTGTATTGTGTGGGTGTTTGTGTTGTATGGGTGTTTGTTTTGTATGGGTGTTTGTTTTGTATGGGCTTTTGTATTGTGTGGGTGTTTGTTTTGTATGGGTATTTTTATTATCATGGTGTTTCATTCAGGCAAACATCATGACCCGATAAACAAGGAAAGTAAAAAGTTCATTCTGTCTCACTAGAGCTCGAAATATCTTTGCATTCATTCCAGAGAGTCTATCTTTACCAACTCTGTAAGGAAGAAGTATTCGAGAAAGGAAAATGAAATACGGCGGAAGATAGATGAATGAATAAGAAATAAAGATAGAATAAAGAATGAAAGGAAAGACGAAAGATGAAGGTGATAATGATGCTAATGAGTAAGAAGAATAAAGAAAATAATGAACTATATGATTGAGGATTGAATAGACACGAGGCATTTTGGCGTCCATAAAAGAAAATCCAACTTCGCCAATAGCCCAAGAAACAAAAGAGGAAGAAGGGAAACTACGAAACACTCGAAGCAAACACTTTTCAAAACAATCAAGACCTTAAATACAATACAGAAAAAAAATCCTGGTACAAACATTTATCAAACCCTCGCTCATTTTTCACCAACGCGGCGGGAGAGGAGAGAGAAGGGGAAAAATATATAACGCGTTGCTCACCTGAGAGAAAAAAAAAGGTAAAACGTTCTGCTGCTCACCTTGACGCCGGGGAGAGAGATTGACCTCCTCATCACCTGAACGGGGAAAATTCATTATGCCTACATTTCCAAGGCCAAGCCACCTCTAGCCTACCTGAGTGAAGTGAAGGAAGGAAGAAAAAAAAGGGACTTGGTAATATTCTCTCTCTCTCTCTCTCTCTCTCTCTCTCTCTCTCTCTCTCTCTCTCTCTCTCTCTCTCTCATTTATCTGCATTTTTTTGTTTATTTATGTTCTGACCAGGTTTCGAAATGTGTGTGTGTCTGTGTGTGTGTGTGTGTGTGTGTGTGTGTGTGTGTGTGTGTGTGTGTGTGTGTGTGTGTGTGTGTGTGTGTGTGTGACGGTTTTCATCATCGGGTGTTTTTTATTAGTGTGTGTGTGTGTGTGTGTGTGTGTGTGTGTGTGTGTGTGTGTTTTTATTTCGTTCTTTATTTATTTGTCTGAAATATTTGCTCTTTGCGGGTGTATATGTGCTGGTGACAGTTTCATTAATTTGTTGTCGCGTTCATTATTTTTTTATGTTGTTTTATATTCCGTTTTATTTTATTTATTTTTTATTTTTTTATTACCTATTATTTTTATGTTGTTGTCTTTATGTTGTTTGTTATCTTTATGTTGTTATCTTTGTTGTTTATTATCTTTATGTTGTTATCTTTATGTTGTATGTTGTTTATTATCTTTATGTTGTAACCTTTATGTTATCTTTATGTTGTTTATTATCTTTATCTTGTTTATTATCTATATGTTGTTATCTTTATGTTGTATGTTGTTTATTATCTTTATGTTGTAATCTTTATGTTATCTTTATGTTGTTTATTATCTTTATGTTGTTATCTTTATGTTGTATGTTGTTTATTATCTTTATGTTGTAATCTTTATGTTATCTTTATGTTGTTTATTATCTTTATGTTGTTGATTATCTATATGTTGTTATCTTTATGTTGTTTATTATTTTTATTTTTTATGTTGTTTTATATTCCGTTTCATTATATTTATTTGTTCATTTTTTTCGTGTTGGATAACTTATAAATTTTGGTGACATTGTAATTTTTTTCATATATTTTTTTTTATTTCATGGCTTTCATATCTACTTTATTTTAATTATTTTTTTCTTGTTTCATAATGTATATATTCATTTTGGTGTCACTTTTATTCTTATTTTTTCATTTATTTAGCTTTTATCATGTGTTTTAACTTCTATTTCATATTTTTTTTTTTTCGTCTTTCATTACGTATACATTTCGCTGACACTTATCACTATTTTTTTCCATTATTATCATTTTTATGCGTTTTCTATTCCATTTTATTTATTGTTTCTTGTGTTTCGTAACGTTGCATATTCATTTCAATTACACTAACTTTACTTTCAAGATTTTTTTCATTTATTTTTCCTGAGTTTTCTGTTTAATTTTATTCATTATTTCCTGTGTTTCATAACGTACATATTCATTTCGATGCCACTACCTTTACTTTCAATATTTTTTTCATTTATTTTTCATGTGTTTCCTCTCCCATTTTATTTATTGCTTTCTGTGTTTTGATAACGTATACAAATTTGGTGTGCACAGTTATTACTTTCATTATTTCTTTCATTTATATTTTTTCCCTTTTGTCGAGTAATAAATCCTGAATAAAAAGACTATATATATATAACAAACAGCAACAAATTTTCAACATTGCCCCAGTCACGTTTAATGGCGCGGTGCAAAGTTAATAATGACAGGACAGTTCGTGCAATGTTTACCCCGCTGTTTATCAGGGTCATTATTCTCGCATTTACACGAAATACACAACTCTGATACTGTTGGTGAAGGACCCGTTGGAAATTACCGTTTTTTAACCCGTTTTAAGCCGTTTCTGTTGCTGAAGACCTGACACACACACACACACACACACACACACACACACACACACACACACACACACACACACAGTTTTAGGGGTATATTTTGTCTCCGTTTTTTTGTCGTTTTTCTTTTCATATATAGAAAAAAATATCATTAATAAACATCATTTGTATTTGTATACCAATGATAAGTTTCCGGGTTATTTATAGTGATAGTTTTAACACACACACACACACACACACACACACACACACACACACACACGAAATTAGATTTGTTAGTGTTTATATTCAGTTTAAGGGAAATAAAAGAAGAAAACAATATCTGAAAGGGAAAGAAAATATATATAAAATCAACTTTGATACGAGAGAAAGCTGGAAATAAGAGAAAACACAAACTGAAAAAGAAGGAAAGAGGAAGAAAAAAAGTAGAGAAAACGAGAATGAAGCAAAAAGAAGTCTGCAGAAATAAGAAATATAAGGTGAGGTTAAAAAAAAGGAAGGAAAAAAGGAAGACAAACGAGGAGAAAACGAGAAAAAATATTAAAAAAGACACGTACACCTTCCCTTTTTAAAATCTCGCAGCTGACTGACTGACTGACTGACTGAATGAATGAATGAATAAATGAATAACTAACTGACAAACTACCTTACCTCTTATTTCTTCCTTTTTTTAGATTACTTATTTTCTGTCCTGTTTTCCTCTTTTCCTTTTTTTCCTCTTTTTCATCTTCTTTTCCTCTTATTTTCATCTTTCTCTCGTGTCAGAGTTGTTGTTTTTATATATTTTTTCCTTCCCTTTCTGACTTAATAACTAACTATAATTAACTGACTAACTTCATCCTTTCCTCCATCTCTCCCAAAGTCATATAGTAGTATTAGCAACCATCCTTCCTCTAATACACAAACAACCCTTACATAATTATCCTCCGTACCCTTCATCTGTTTTCAAGCGGGTCCGTAATTCACTCAGTATTTTCAGTAATTACTGGAGGAGATAATTGGGCGCTAGCAAGGCAGGGGTTCACTCACGGGCACTGGGTTGCATGTGTTCGCGTACATGTTGAACGATCGTCGGAAACCCAATTGAGACTCGCCGTGAAATATTGGACACGTGAAAGCGGTGTGTCGACGTGGCTGGTTCCTCTCTCTCTGCCTCCTCTTCCTGTTCCTCTTTTTTCTTTTTCTTCTTCTTCCTCTTCCTTCTCCTCTTCGTCCTCTTCCTTCTCCTCTTCATCCTCTTCCCCTTCTTTATACTCTTTTTCTTCTATATTTCTACCTTTCTACTCTTCTCCTTCTTCTCCTTTCTCCTACTCTTCTTTCTCTTCTTCCTCTTTCTCCTCCTCCTCCTCCTCTTCCTCTTCTTTACTCTCTTTTTCCTTCTACTCTTTTTCTTCTATATTCCTACCTCTCTCCTCTCCTTGCTTCACTCTTTCTATTCTCCTTCTTCTCCTACTCCTTTCTCCTATTCTTATTTCTCTTCTTCTTCCTCTTTCTCCTCCTCCTCATCTTCTTCCTTCTCCTCTTTATCCTCTTTTTCCTTCTACTCTTCTGTATTCCTACCTCTCTGCTCTCCTTGCTTCACTTTTTCAACTCTCCTCCTTCTCCTCCTCTTACTTCTCCTCCTCCTCCTTTATCATTTTCTTCCTTTCCTCCCTCTTCTTTTTTCTCCTTTTCCTTCATATTACGCTGCACACTCTCTCCTCTTTTCTTTATCCTTTCCTTCTTTTCCTTCCTTTTCTTTATTTAATCTTTTCCTCCACTCCATGCTTTTAGCTTTTCTCCTCCTCCTCCTCCTCCTCCTCCTCCATCTTCGCTCATCAATAACCGGATAGAATTGAATTATGTTCAATTATAAAAACGTAAAGAGCGTGTGTGTGTGTGTGTGTGAGAGAGAGAGAGAGAGAGAGAGAGAGAGAGAGAGAGAGAGAGAGAGAGCATGTGAGTGTATACACGTTTATTTAGAAAAATAAAAAAAGATCTGCAAATTTATATCAGAATTTTGTAACGACCATTATTTTACAGTGGCAATTTTTTCTCATAGATATTTCAAGCCCTTTTATTATCAAACTCACATTTTCCTTCCCACACCTTTATTTTTTATTTTTTTATTAGGGGCATGTTTCTCCCTGTTTATTTTTCCTTGTTTAATATTTTTTTTTTTCATTCTCGTCATCTGTGTTGCTTACCATTTTCTTTTCTTTATCTTTCTTTATCTTTTTTTTTTGGGGGGGTGAGGGGGGTGTATCGTGTATGTTTTTTTTCTACCCCTTTTTTTTTTCGTTTTATTTTCTTCCTTCGCTTTTCTTTAATATTATTTTCCTATGTTTTTTCTTGTCGTCGTTGTTGCTTTCCTTCTATTCTTTTTTGTTGTTGTTGTATCGTATGTTTTCTATCTTTTTTTCGCTTTTTGCCTGTTTTCACTTTACATACTCTCGTTACTGCCTCTTTTTTTCCTTCTCAATTTGATCCAGTTTGTTATTTCATTCCGCCTTCAGCTTTCTGTTATATCCGTTCCATTCTCTTCTTTCCTTCTCAATTTGATCAGGTTTCTTATTTCATTCTGCCTTCAGCTTTCTGTCATATCCGTTCCTCTCTCTGTTCATTTCATCATTTTTATCCCGGTAACAGCGACGGGATAAATTTGTGGCTTTACCGTGTACCAACGACGGGCTGAATTTGTGGCTTTACCGTGTACCAGCGACGGGCCAAATTTGTGGCTTTACCGTGTACCAGCGACGGGCTAAATTTGTGGCTTTACCGTGTACCAGCGACGGGCCAAATTTGTGGCTTTACCGTGTACCAGCGACGGGCCAAATTTGTGGCTTTACCGTGTACCAGCGACGGGCTAAATTTTTGTATTGATATAAACCCCAAAAAATAGATGATGCATAGACTGATCAGAAATGCGTTGATATATATTATGAAATGGTTTGCGTGAGTGATAATTTTTTTCTCATTTTTCTCGCTTAGAGCCTAGAGGGGCCTTTAAGAAATATGATCCACGCAGCTACCGGGTTAACACAATTCTTCCTATCTTCACTCTCGTTCCGGCCGTTCCTGTCTATGTCTGTTTGATCACGTTTCATATTTCGTTCACCCTTTCCTTTCTCGCTATACATCATTCTGCCTCTCGTGTTATTGCAGTTTCTCTAATACATTCTGTCTGTGTTCTTTTCATCGTGTTTGTTACGTGTTTTTTCCGGCCCGTACCTTCGCTCTATCGTTGAGGCTGTTTCCGTCTTTATCTATCTATTCAGGTATATATAATGTTTCTTTCATGTCTGTGCTTCTTCGTTACATCCATTTCTATCATTTTATTTCATTTTATTTCTTTTCTCTGTGTCTACCTTCTCGTTTTGATCTCTGTATTATCTATGTTATCTATTATTGTCTATTATGTGTTGTTTTACCTTCAGTCACTCGCTATACACAATTATGTCTGTTCATTGCATAATTTTCTCCTGCTTTTATTCTCGCGATATTCGTTTCTGCTTTTGTCTCTTTGATGAAGTTTTTTTATATTGTCCAACTCTTTATTTTCCTTCATATCCGTTTCTGTCTCTATTCATTTCATCATTTATTTTTTCCCTCACTCTCGTTCACTTGCGTTTCTCTTATTTCTCTCATTTAATGAAGTCTATTATTATTATTTCCATGCCTCTATTTTAATCGCCTTCACCATTTCTGTTGCCTATTATTTTCTGTTATTCTGTTCTTCCTTCAGTTTCTCGCCATACATAATTACGTCTTCATTCACTCTACTCTTGAATTCTTGTTCCAACCATTTCTTTCTCTGTTCATTTCGTCTTTCTTGTCACTTTATTTCCTGCATTCACACTCTCCTTCACTCTCTTCACACTCGTTTCTGTTATTGCGTATTTGATCAAGTTTATTATTTCACTTTTTCACTTACACGCACTACACAATTCCTTCTCTCTTCATTTCATCACTTTTTTCCTTCTTTTACCCTCTCGATATGGCCGTTTATGCCCTTCTCTATTTGGTCAAGCTTATGTTCATGATTTCCTTTATCTTTCTTTTCTTTGCAATTTTCTTCTCTCTCATTTTCCTCTATTCCGCGCTACGGTCATTCTACTCCTCCTTTTGTTCTCATTGTCTCTTCTTGTCTATTTGATCAAGTGTATTATCATGTTTATTATTTCCTTTATCTCTCTTTTTCTTTCCTATTTCTTTTCTTATCCTCCCCAACTCCACGTTACACTCTTTCTACTCCTTCTTTTGTTCTCATTGTTTCTTCTTGTCTATGTGATCAAGTGTATTATCATGTTTATTATTTCCTTTACCTCTCTTTTTCTTTCCTATTTCTTTTCTTATTCTCCTCAACTCCACGCTACGCTCTTTCTCCTCCTCCTTTCATTCTCTTTCCTCTCGTCACCATTGCCTCCTCTTCTTCTTGACTCCACGCTATGTTCTTTCTACTCATTTTGTTGTCTTCTTTTTCTTTCGTGTGACCATTGCCTCCTCGTGTCCCCAGCTGGCGACGCGCTGCGGGGCGGGCCTAGTCTTCCTCATCCTCGTGAGCGACGATGAGGAGCTCTCCGTGCACGTCCTGGGCTCCCACCGCCTCTCCTGCCCCGTCAAGATACCTGTGAGTACACCTACCTGTCTCTTTAATACCTGTGTGTATTTACCTGTATTACCAACTGTGTGTTTAAGGACATATGCGCACTTTCTCCTCCTCCTCCTCCTCCTCTTATATTTTATCTTCTTTTTCTTCTTTCTCCTTTTCCTCTACTATCTTATTTTCCTTCTTTCTCCTTTTTCTCCACTTTCTTCCTTTTCCTTTTTTTCTCCTTTTCCCTATTTTCTTCTTTTCCTTCTTTCTCCTTTTCCTTCTTTCTCCTTTTTCCTCCTCTACACGCTACGTTTTTTCTGTTCCTCTTTTTTTTCTTGCACTTTTCTACCTATCATTATCACTTCTACCTGTCTTTTTTAGCACCTGTGACTACCTACCTATGCTTATTTTATACCTGTGGCTTTCTATCTATTACTATTTGTCTTCCTTTGCACTTATAACTGTCTGTGTTTCTTCACATTTCATCTGTAACCACTTAATTATCCTACCTGTCTTTCTAGCACCTCTAATACCTCCCTTTTTTTTAACCTGCCCTCTTACTCACCTGTATTTTCTCCTCACTGTCACTACGCTATGCTCGGCCTGTCTTCCCTTTCACTTTTATTCTACCTGTTCTTACCTTCATCTCTCAACCTCTACCTGTCTTTCTAGCACCTCTAAAAACACCCTGTCTTACCCGTTCTCCTCCTCACCTGCATTTTCTCCGCACTGTCACTACGCTATGCTCGGCCTGTCTTCCCTTTCACTTTTACTCTACCTGTCCTTACCTTCATCTCTAAATTTCTACCTGTCTTTCTTCTCTAATGACTTTCTCACCTGTCGTCTCCTCACCTGTGTTATCATTGTCACTACCGTTATGCCCTCCACGTCTTCCCTTTCATCCGTGAGTTACCTGTCCTTAATTGGTACCTTTGATAACCTACCTGTCCCACCTGGCGTCCCTTGGAACCTGCGAGCGTCTGCCTGTTCACCTTTATACACCTGAGTACTTAATTAATTCATCCTACGCCGCCTCCGTTACACCTGCCGCCTCCTTTTACCTGTTACCTTTTGCTTCTACAGCCTTTCCTTGTCTTCATTTTATTGCTTTTACCTGTTTTTTTTATTACCTGAGGATACTTGATTAACTTCTCACACCTGGGATCGATTGTCTAGCCATGGGTTTTGGTTTCCTTTACACCTGTTTGGTTTTCAGAGTCTTATGCTGAAGTTGGATGCTGTTGTTATATATCGCAGTGTGTTTTTATTATTAAGTTTTCTCTTTTTCATGTGTGTTTGTCTCTATCTGCATCTGTTTTCTGTGTGTTGGTGTTTTCATTGTTGGGACTTTTTATCTGTCTGTCTCATTCTGTCTATGTGTATCTATGTGTGTGTGTGTGTGTGTGTGTGTGTGTGTGTGTGTGTGTGTGTGTGTGTGTGTGTGTGTGTGTGTGTGTGTGTGTGTGTGTGTGTACCCGTTTTTCAATCTCACTCTCTCTTGCTATTCTTGTTTATTATGTGTATGTCTCTTTATCTGTTTCTTTCTCTGTCTCTATTACAATTTTTTTTAATTTTTTGCTGTCTCATCCTGTGTGTGTGTGTGTGTGTGTGTGTGTGTGTGTGTGTGTGTGAGAGAGAGTGTGTGTGTGTTAGTCTATCCAGTCTCTCATTTCATATACACTCACTCTCTCTCTCTCCTGCTCTTCCCTTGTTCTCTCTTATGCTGTATATATCTATGTCTGTGTGTGTGTCTGTCTGTGTCCATCTAGCCTTCAATTCCTACACTCCCTCTTACTCTCTCCATCTTCTCTCTCCCTCTTCTCTCTTCCTCATTCACCTACACCGTCCACCACCACCACCACCCCTTTAGCTGGACACAATACTAAGCCGACCTGTGATAGCGAATCCTCTGCCTCCCCTCCTCCTGTCCTTCCCTGCTGCCGCGCCTTTGTCCTGGCCTGCGTCCCCCCCCCCCCGCCCCCACCCGCGACCCACCCGGCGACCCTCACTCCCTTTGTCCAGCTCGCTGCCGCTTTGTGCCTCATTATATTCTTGTGGGTATTGTTTGCTTCTTTCGCTTCTCTGGCTTACTGGTGCTCCGATGGTTGGCCGGTCGGTGTGTGCGTGTATGGATGTATCAGTTGATGGATGGATGGTTGGATGGATAGATGGATGTTTGGCAGTGTTTTTTATTGTTTATCGTTCTGCTTTTTCATCTTTGGTCCTTCATCTTTTCATCTTCTTCCTTCTCCTCCTCCTCCTCCTAACCTTCCTGTTCTTGTGTTTCTTGATCTTCTTGTTCGTGTTTTCTTGTTGTTGTTGTTGTTGTTGTTGTTGTTGTTGTTGTTGTTGTTCTTCTTCTTCTTCTTCTTCTTCTTCCTCCTCCTCTTCTTCTTCCGCTTCCTCCTACTACTCCTTCTGCTACATCCAGATATTATTGGTCAGTCTGGGTACGGATAAACACACACACACACACACACACACACACACACACACACACACACACACACACACACACACTTCATTCCCTTCCAGCTGGCTACTCTCGCATCCCATCCCATCTATCTTATCGCTCTTCCTCCTCCTCCTCCTCCCCTTCCTTCTCTTCCTGCCATTCTTTATTCTCCTCCTCCTCCTTCTCAGCCATTCATGTTCTGCTGCTTCCTCTGCATTTTTACCTCTGTTACCCCTCCTCCTCCTCCGGATCAGCCCCAACAAAGGGAATGAGTCTGCCATCTCGATATTGGTTCCTATTGGCGAAGAGAAGGAGGAGGAAAGTATGGAGAGATTGTATTCCTCCATCCCTCCCTTTCCTCCCTCCCCTCCCCCTTTTTTCCTTCTCTGATTTTTCCCTCCTCTTCCTTTTCCTCCCCTTTTCCTTCCTTCCTTCCTCTTCTAAATTCTTGTTGCCCTTTTTTATTTATCTTCCGTTCTCTTTCTCCCTCTTTCTCTTTCTCTTGTTTCCCGTTTTTCTCTCTTTTTTGTATTTTTTTTAGAGGGAGAAAGAAGAAAGTTACTGAGAGAGAGAGAGAGAGAGAGAGAGAGAGAGAGAGAGAGAGAGAGAGAATAGGCGTCAAAGTAATCTCATATTTGTGTTTCCGGATCGCCACCTTCACCCCGACACTTCTCCTTCTCCTCCTCCTCCTCCTCCTCCTCCTCCTCCTTCTCCTCCTCCTCCTAATCGTCCTCATCCTTATCCTTGTCTTTTCATCCTTGTCCGTCATCCTCTTCTTCTTCCTCTTTTTCTGCCTCCTCCTCCTCCTCCTCCTCCTCCTCCACTGTGAATCACTCTGCTCACTTTCCTCTCGTGTTTCCTCTCTGATCACCTTCATTTCTTTGGTGTCACTTTGTTTCACTTTCTATCGTTCACTTCACTTCCGTTCGTTTCAGCATCGTATTTACACACACACACACACACACACACACACACACACACACACACACACTCACATCAGCAGTCATTCAAAACATCTTATAATACAGAGAAAAAATTCACAAACAAAAACGGAACAGCAGGAAGTAAAAAATATATAAAAACAACAAAGAAATGAAAAAAATATAACGATTAACAAATAAAAGACAAGAAAAGCAGGAAAAAATAAACAAAACACTCAAAAATCACAAACAAACAACGAAAGACGGAAAAAAACGAAAATAAACACAAAACAAAAAGAAAACGGAGGAATGGGCAAAACAGAGAACCAATTTTTTAAGGCCAGACTCAAGGAGATTACGTCGTCGCGGGAAACGTGGGCCTTGCACTGTGCTGAGGCTTAACCAAACTTGCTAGCCATTGAAGCGGACTAGCGCCCTCGTAACTAGGATCTGACCTCTTGGGACGGTGGAGAGGCGAAAAAGGAGGGGCCTGAGATGGAGGAGAGAGGGAGAGGTAGACGTGAAAGGGGAAGGAGACTAAGGAAGGGATGAAATAGGTAAATGGAGAGGAGGAGAAGAGGAAACAACTAAAATGAATGAGGTAGAAGGAGAGGAGGAATAGGAGGGACTTAAGACAGAGAGGAGGAGGAGAAGGGGAAGGGAAACGAGGGAGGTAAAGACGAAGGGATGAAGGGGAGGAGTCTACGGGGGGAAAGGAGGAGAAAGGGAAGGGAAATGAGGGGAAGGGAAGAAGACGAAAGGAAGGAGAAGGGAGAGGTAAGAGAGGAAAAGAGGAGAATGTTTATTTTTCATGCAGAATTTACATATAGAACACACACACACACACACACACACACACACACACACACACACACAAACGAACTCCTTCCTTTAACTTCCTTTTTCCTCCTCCTCCTTTACCTCCTCCCCCTCCTCCTCCTCCCTTTCCTTGTCCTTGTCCTGTAACTCCACATCAGAGCAAAAAAAAAAAAAAAAGGAAAATTCTTGGGATCACGTCTTGCCTGTTTTTTTTCTTTTCCTTTCTTTCTGTCTTTTCATTTTTCCACGCTCAGTGTAATCGTTTTGTTTGTCGGTTTTAAGGTTCAGTTAAACGTTTTTGTTGTGTCGGAAATGTCGGTAATAATGGCGGGAGCTGCATGTGTGTGTGTGTATGTGTGTGTGTGTGTGTGTGTGTGTGTGTGTGTGTGTGTGAGAGAGAGAGAGAGAGAGAGAGAGAGAGAGAGAGAGAGAGAGAGAGAGACATACATACATACATACATATATACATACATACATACATACATACATACATACATACATACATATATACATACATACATACATACATACAAAACACACTGACAGAGACCTGGATCTGGATCTGGATTAATAATGCGCAGGGCGCCTTTCAGGTGCATAACACGCATATTTGTGTTGGCTGTTGCCGAGTGTGCAGGGGAGGGAAGTGAATCAAGTGAAATTGTTACTGTTGGTGTGTTGTGGTGACAAGTGAGTGTGTATTTGTTTTTTGAATGAGTCTATTGTACTGCAGTCTAAAATCTGATGAGGGAGGCTGTTCCAGTCACGTATGGTGCGGGGAAAGTATGAGTGCTTGTATGCGTCAGTGTTAGTGTGATATGTTTGGTATTTATGGATGTGTGTGTTACGAGTACGTTGACTGTTTGCGTTGTGTAGGTATGTTTGTGGGTCAATGTCAATGTGAGTGTTTGTGATCTTGTACATAAGAGTAAGTCTGTGTGCTTGTCTGCGTAAGTGAAGAGGTTCCATGTTTATCTGATGTTTGATTCGTGTTGTGATTCCAGGCGTTCGAGTGTAATTGTTTGTAATGAACCTAGCCGCCTTGGTGTTGATTTGTTCTAACCTATCAATGTTTCTGTGTGTGTAAGGATCCCACACCGTGGAGCAGTATTCCAGTGTTGGTCTCACAAGTGTGTCATAAGCTATGTGTTTAATGTCAGGTGTGCAGTTATGTAAATTCCTCCTCAGGAACCCCAGTGTTCTGTTGGCTGTGGCACTGATGTGGTCTATGTGAGTGTTGAACTTTAGGTTAGTGGAGAGGTGGACACCAAGATACTTGTGTGTGTGGATTGATTCTAGTTCTGAATTATGGAGAATTTAAGTGTGATGGATGGGGTTGTGAGCTCTGGTGAATCTTAACAGTTTGCACTTGTCAGGGCGGAAATGCATCTGCCAGGTGCGCTCCCACCGCTGGAGGGCGTCCAAGTCTTTTTGTAGCAGTCTGCAGTCGTCAGTAGTCTTTACTGCTGTAAACAGCAAACTATCGTCGGCAAATAGTCTAGTGGAAGAGTTAGGCGTTGAGAGTGAAAGATCGTTAATGTACAGGGGGAAAAGAAGGGGGCCGAGAACGGTGCCTTGTGGGACACCTGAAGAAACAGGGACAGTGTCAGATGAAGATCCGTCAAGAAGAACACGTTGAGTCCGGTTAGTAAGAAATGCAGTGATCCAGTGTGGAATAGGTCCTGAAATAAGGAGACACATAAGGATATACAGATAGACAGATAGACAGAGAGACATAAACAAACAGATACACAAGGAGACAAACAGACAGAATGACAAACAGACTGCCAGCTAAAAGAGAAAGAATGAGAAAAAGAAAGGAAAGAAAATAACCGTGAAAAGATTTATAGAAAAATGAGTAAAAGTTAGACTGGAAAAATATAAAAAAAGAAAAAAATTAAAAATAATAGTGAAAAATTGTTATTGTGAAAAAGGAAAGGTAAAAAAGTAAAGAGTGGAAAGACGGAAAGTAAAAAAAAGAGTCAAAGTCGATTGAATGAAAGAAAAGGAAAAGAAAAAAGCAACGGAAAGGTAAAAAATAGGGCGAGAAAATAGCAGATACTGACCAATTACAAAACTTTGAAGATCACTTTACGACACTTCGCTCTAAGTTTGCGAGACAATTCTGTGTGTGTGTGTGTGTGTGTGTGTGTGTGTGTGTGTGTGTGTGTGTGTGTGTGTGTGTGTGTGTGTGTGTGTGTCCTTCTCTCAGTCTCCGGAAAAACAAAGAGGAGAAGAGAAAGGAAAAAGTAGGAGGGAAAGTTTGAAGATTGATATAAAAAGTTAAATATTTATGGTGTCTGAGTGTTTCCTTCACATAAAAGAAGCAAAAGAAGAAATATATATTGCTTATTTTATAGTAGTAGTAGTAGTAGCAGTAGTAGTAGTAGTAGTAGTAGTAGTAGTAGTAGTAGTAGTAGGGATGGTTACGTAAAGTATTGCTAAATAATATGAAAAAACAAGAAAATAGTTTAAGGGAAAATAAAGTTATGTATTCAGTTAGATATAAATTGTCATAAACAAAAAAATAATACAGAATTAGGGTTAAAAAATATGATTAAAAAATACCATTCCATTAGAGTAATTCCCTGAACACTCAACATACTACTACTACTACTACTATTACTACTACTACTATCACCACCACCCCTACCAACACCACCAACACCACCACCCCTACCAACACCATAACACCACCACCACCACTACCACCACCACCAACAACAACAACAAAATAAATAATACAATAACATCAACATCATTACTGGTCCATAAAACTTCGCCTTCACAATGTCACTTTCAGTCAGTCCCTTTCATCCACACAAACGTTTCATTTTCGTCAACGTTTTTTTCACAGTTTCCAGTTCAACGTTTTTCCTTCTTTATTACGACAAAAAAAAATGGACATCAAGCTGCGTCATATTAGATTGAAAGAGAGAGAGAGAGAGAGATGATACTAAGTTAGATGGGAATGATAGATAGTGAGACGGAACAGGAGAGAGGAAAAGGAGGAGAGAAGTGGAGGGAAAAGGAAGAAAGATAGGAAGAGAGGAAGAAAAAGGGGGTTGCGAGAAAAACAGGTATGACTAAAAAGGGAGAGACATAGAAAAGGAAGAAAAGGCGTATAGGAGAGAGGAAAAAAAGAGAAGAAAAATAGTAGACACAGGAAAGGAGGAAGAGGCGGAGAAATTAAAGGAAAAAGAGAAAAGGAAAGCAGCAAATAGAGAAAGAGAGAAAGTAGAAAGAAAGAGAGGTCGTAGAAGGGAAGAAAAAAAGGGATAGCAGGAAGGAAAATAAAAAAAGCAAAATGAGAGGGAGAGGAAAAAGAAGAGGGGTATACAGGAAAACAGGAAAGGAAAGCAGCGGAGGGAGAAAGAGAGAGATAGAGAGAAAGAGAGGTCGAAAATAAGAAGAAAAAGAGAATGGAAGGAAAGGAAATAAACAGACAAGTGAATGGCAGAGGAAAGGAAGAACAAGGATATAAATGAAAGGAAAAGTAGAAAGGGAAAGTAATGGATCTCAGGTAAGAAGATGGGACAGGTAATGGAAAAGCAGGTAATGTTATTGTGCTATACTGGTACCTCCCACCTGTGTACTCTCTCTCTCTCTCTCTCTCTCTCTCTCTCTCTCTCTCTCTCTCTCTCTCTCTCTCTCTCTCTCTCTCTCTCTCTCTCTCTCTCTCTCTCTCTCTCTCTCTCTCTCCTAAATTATCCTTTTATGTTTTCTTTCTCCCTTAATCATTTATCTTATTATCATTCCTTATTTCCCTTGCATCTTTAGATTAGATTCCTCTTTTTTCCTACATTTTATTCTCTTCTTCTCTCTCATTCATTCTATTTCTCACCCATTCTTTCTTTCTGTATAATATTCATGATGTTTTCTTTCCTTCATTTTCCTTCACCTTTAGTTTTTGTTTACTCTTTTCTTTTTCCTCTCACTTCCTATTCTTTATATGTCTTTCGTTCTTTCATTATCATTTTCCTCCTCATCTTTCTCTCATTCCTCTCCTTTCACTTTTAGTACAATTTTCTCTGTTCTTTCATATTTTTCGACACC
>NC_066563.1:7861415-7876415 GCF_024679095.1 Eriocheir sinensis
CAAGAGAGAACATGTTATGGGTAGAAAGCCTTTCTTCGTAGGATTTGTTGCGCAAGGAAGTGATCATTTTCGTTGCCCAATGCTGAACACCTTCTAATTTAGCAATATCCTTTGCATGGTGGGGAGGCCAAAACTGTACCGCATATTCCAAGTGGGGTCTGACTAAACTATTGTAGAGCGAGTATTACATCTTTATTCTTGAATACAAAGTTTCTTTTAATGAAGCCCAACATTCTGTTCGCTTTATTTGCTGCATCGATGCATTGCTGTGAGAATTTGAGGTTTGACGCGATTTTGACCCCCAAGTCTTTGACGCATTGAACGCTTTTGAGTTTAACGCCGCGCATTTCGTATTCGAACTTCTTATTCCTCGTTCCAACTTGAAGGACCTGGCACTTGTCTACGTTAAAGGGCATCTCCCATCTATCCAAGCTGAAATTTTGTGCAAATCCTCTTGGAGGCTTTGCCTGTCTTCGTCAGTGAGAACCGAGTTGCCAATCTTTGTGTCGTCTGCAAATTTACTAATGCGGTTATTGAGTCCAACATCCACGTCGTTGATGTAAATAATGAAGAGCACTGGGCCAAGGACCGAGCCCTGAGGGACGCCACTAGTGACAGGCGCCCACTCTGAGTTAAATCCGTCAATCACTACTCTTTGTTGTCTGTTGCTCAACCAATTCGCGATCCATTGGTTTACTTGACCGTCAATACCTATTTGCTTTAATTTGTAAAGTAATTTATGATGCGGGACTTTATCAAACGCTTTCTGGAAATCAAGATAGACTACGTCCAGTGATTTGGTTACGTCATAAACAGTGAAGAGGTCGTTATAAAAGGTTAATAGGTTTGATAGGCAGGATCTTTTGTTTCGTAAGCCATGTTGTGAGTCCCCAATCAATGAGTGGCTTTCAAGGTAACTCACAATTTTGTCTCTAATTATGCTCTCAAGTAGCTTACCTACATCCGAAGTTAGACTAATGGGCCTGTAATTACCTGGTACTTTTTTGTCTCCTTTCTTGAAAATCGGTGTCACGTTAGCCTTTTTCCAATCTGAAGGGACGATGCCTTGTCGCAAGGACATATTGAATACGGTTGTGAGGGAGGAGAGTATTTCGCTCTTTGTTTCTTTCAGCAGAGTTGGATATACTTTGTCAGGTCCAGGACTTTTATTTGTTTTAAGTGAATGGAGAACTTTAAGGACTTCATCGGTTGTTATTTCAAAATTAGGCAATGCATGCTCGAGATTTACAATAGTACTGGTGTTGGTGGTAGCGAGAGGAAGACTGTTAGTATTAAACACCGAGGAAAAGTAATTGTTTAAGAGGTTTGCAATGTGTTGGCTGTCAGTCACTAGTGCACCGTCGCTGTTTGTTAAAGGTCCAATACCACTTTTGATCGCCTTTCTGTTGTTTATGTAACTGAAGAAAGATTTCGGATTATTTTTACAGTTGGCTGCAATATTTTCTTCGTATCTACGCTTTGCCTGACCTACTAGTCTTTTTACTCGTCGCCTGGCATCATTATAAAGTCTAATGTTTTCGGAGAGAGAGAGAGCGTGAGAGAGAAAGGAGAGCTCATTCCAGTAAAGAGGGACTGTGTGTGTGTGTGTGTGTGTGTGTAACATTCACCACGGCCTGATCACAAGTTGGACCTGCTTTCGCCTGCAGGTACCCTCCCGACACGAGCAAGTGCATGCTCATTATCGTCGGTCTCTGGGTACTGCCAGGACCTCACACACCACACACCCCATTCCCCTTGCTCAAGGGGGGGACAGTAACCACTCCTAGTCAACGGAAAGAATCCGGCCTGAGCTGGGCTCAAACTGCCGCCTGTTTGGCCGTGAAACCTTGGAGCGCGGCGCTCTAACCGATTGAGCTATCGGAGCTGTGTGTGTGTGTGTGTGTGTGTGTGTGTGTGTGTGTGTGTGTGTGTGTGTGTGTGTGTGTGTGTGTGTGTGTGTGAGAGAGAGAGAGAGAGAGAGAGAATGCTAATGGAGGGTGCGGCGCAGAAGACCCTGAGGCCAAGAACTCCCCTCAAGGACTTCGCATTATCAGATCCTCAGTGCGTGTTAGAGGCAAGAGGCGCCGCGTTGTAGCGAAGAGGAGAAACCCGTTATATCGAAGAATAGGAAAATCGTTATATGTAAGAAGATGAAACCCGTTATATTGAAGTATTTCTGCATGTCACTGAAGTAAAGGAAATTATATAGTAGTAGGAATTGTAAAGGAAGCGTGTGTGTATTATTATCGAAGAATAGACTTAATACTAATACTAATATTTTTACTACTAATACTAATACTGCTACTTCTACTACTACTACTACTACTACTACTACTACTACTGCTACTGATACTACTACTACTACTACTACTACCACTACTACCACTATCATTACCATTACTACTTCTATTATCGAAAAAAATCCTCAGCGAGTATATATTTAGACCGAAAATAATCGCCTATCAACTCTCATATTTCTAATCCTACCTAAACCTTTCTCTCTCTCTCCCTCCCTCCCTCCCTTCCTGAAGCCCTCCCTTCCCTCTCCACTTCACCATCAAGCGTTCCAATAAACCAATACGTATTCGATATATAATTACTCGTCATTTTACGAAATTGCACTAGCGAGCGAGCGAGAGAGAGAGAGAGCGGCGACCAGGAACGAAAAAATTAAAACAACTGCCGAAAAATATCAAAACCGTGGGTGAACACATATCAAAATCGCTCCCTGTGCTACCCTCCCCGCCGCCGCCGCCACCTCCGTCACCTTCTTCACTCTCCCACACTCACTCGACGCTACGCTAAGGCCCTCCAGCGAATATGAAAATCGTTGCGAGCTCTCGAGGGAACCGGAGTCAAAGTTTACTCCCTGACGACTCACTGCTTTGCCGAGTGAGCGCGCGAAATCATGCTCCAGAAGGGAAGGGAAAACCAACACCCGTGGGAGGAAGGCGGCCCGTGTGTGTGTGCGTGTCTGGAACGGGACGAGACGGGTGAAAGAGAGTTTGATGTTGGGAGGAGGGTGGGTTGAGGAACGGAGGGAGAGAAAGGGAGAGTGAAGAGAGAGAAGTAGCGAAGTAAAGATAATGAATGAGAAGTAAAAACAGAAGAGTAAAGAGTGTGGGATGAAAAGCCAAAGAGAGAGAGAAATAAAGAGGGAAGTAAAAACGTAAGGAAAGTAAAGTATAGAAAGAGAAGTAAAGAGAGTACGATTAAAAGAGAATGGGAGATAAAAAAAAGAGAGAATTAAAGATAAGTGAGGAGAAATAAAGAGAGAGAGAGAAATTGTTTATGTTGAGAGAGAGAGAGAGAGAAAAATAAAGAAAAAGAGAAAGAGAAGAGGAGAGAGAAATATAGACAGGAAAGTTAAGAGAAATAAAGAAAAATAAAGAGAAAGAGTTTATAATAAGAGAGAGAGAGCAAATGTTAGTGTTCTCCAGTCAATCTTTTTTTTATTTTAGCGCTTTTTATTCATTCCCAAAGTGCCTCATTAGTGCAAACTGTCATACGCATCCTTCTTTGTACTCATTAACTACACATCGGTATTCATAGGAGTTCTAACACGTATTTATTTTGCATTTTCCTGAGTGTGTTGGTTGTTCGGAGCTCTTTTTTTATTTTTTTACATTCTCTTTTTTTTTTAGTCCATTTTCTATTTTCAAAGTATCTGAATAATGCAAAGAGGTGTAGGCATCCTTGCTCTGTATTCATGAACACCATCTCAGAATTCATAAGTCATAATTCGTGTTTGTTTTGTATTTGAATGCGTCTTGGTGGATCGCAATGCTTTATTTCATTTTCTATTTTCAAGGTATCTGAAAAATGCAAAGGGGTGTAAGTATCCTTGCTCTGTATTCATGAACACCATCTCAGAATTCATAAGCCATAATTCGTGTTTGTTTTATATTTGAATGCGTCTTGGTGGATCGCAATTCTGTATTTTTCAGCTCATTCGTTTGTTTTCAAAGTATCTGGGTCATGGAACAAGTCGTAAATATCCCTCTTTTACACTCATTGACAACAACTCACTATCAACATCAGTTATATCAAGTGTTTGTTTTGTATCTGAATGTTTGTTCGTAGTTCGCATTTCTCTATTTTCAAGTTCATTTGTCTATTCTTCAAAGTACCTGCGTAGGGCAATAAGGATCATTCGTATATATCCATTAACAACAACTCAGTACTCATCAGCTCTATCACGCGTTTCTTTTGTTTTGGAATGTGTGTGTTCGTAGTTCCCATTTCTCTATTATTAATCTCAGTTGTCTATTTCAAAAGTAGTGGAATAGTGGAAACAGGTTACGCATCCTTTCCCTATACTAATAAACAGCATCTGAGTGTTCATAAGTTATATCACTCGTTTGTTTGTTTTTGTATATGAATCTGTCTTTGTAGCTCGTAATTCTCTATTCTCAAGTCCTTTCGTCAGTTCTCAAAGTACCTACGTAATACAAACAAGTCACGTATTCTTACACTATTCTCATTAACAACAACTCGATATTCATCAGTTATATCACATCTTGTTTTGTATCTGAGTGTGTGTTCACGGTTTGCAATTCTATATTTCTAAGTCCATTCGTGAATTCACAAAATACCTACGTAGTGCAAACATGTCGTCATCTATACCCCTCCCTCGGTGTTCATCAGTCATATCACATCTTGTTTTGTATCTGAGTGTGTGTTCACGGTTTGCAATTCTATATTTCTAAGTCCATTCGTCAATTCACAAAATACCTACGTAGTGAAAACAGGTCGTCATCTATTCCCCTTCCTCGGTATTCATCAGTCATATCACGGGTTTGTTTTGTATCTGAGTGTGTGTTCACGGTTTGCAATTCTATGTTTCTAAGTCCATTCGTCAATTCACAAAGTTTACCTGCGTAGTGCAAACAGGTCGTCCTCTATACCCCTTCCTCGGTATTCATCAGTCATATCACGGGTTTGTTTTGTATCTGAGTGTGTGTTCACGGTTTGCAATTCTTTATTTCTAAGTTCATTCGTCAATTCACAAAGTACCTACATGGTGCAAGCAGGTCGTCCTCTGCGTATGCTCCTTCCTCGGTATTCATCAGTCATATCACGGGTTTGTTTTGTATCTGAGTGTGTGTTCACGGTTTGCAATTCTATGTTTCTAAGTTCATTCGTCAATTCACAAAGTACGTACGCAATGCAAACGGGTCGTCCTCTATACTCCTTCCTCTCTCTACCGTCTATCTCAGTATCCATTAGTCTTATCACGTCTTTTTGGTTTGTTTTATGTATGTGTTTGTGCTCATCCCGGAAACAGAACTATTCATCTCCTTTTCACTTGTCTCATCGTCCCCGCCTTTCAGAACGCTGCCAAGAAATGAGTTTGGTCTAATTTGATTTTTTTTCCATTAAGCTAAAAGCGAACCCTGGAACTAATCAGCTACTCGGTGTGTCGTAAAACATTGATGGAAAAATCTGGTATCGTCTTTTCCTGTTTATTTTCTCTGCTTCTATTTAGGGTTCACTTCTATTTACTTCTTTTTTTCCTATTTACTTTTTTATTTTTTTATTTCCTTGCTTTTATATTATCTTATTTTCCATTTTACTTGTTTGTTTATACATTTTTTTTCTTTTCATTTCTTCGTCGTATCCTATTTTTTTTCTGTTTACCTTCCATACTATATTTTATTTGTTTCTTCGTGTCCTATTTCCTTTAATTTTCTTTTTATTTCCTTTCTAGATTTTCTTTCTAGCTTTTTCATGTCTATTTTATTCTTTTCTGCTTCTCTGTATCTTTTATTTTCTTTATTTTTTCGTCTCCTATTTACTTTCTTTACTCCCATTTCGGTATAGGACTATTTATATTTAGGTTTTATTATTTTTGTGTATTATATTTATATCTGTGTTCTATTCCTATTCTCGTTTCATTCCTAATAAGCTTTTTCCCCTCGTTAGTTTCTACTCACTTAAATATATACACACAATTAGCATTCAGTCTACTCCTATTTTACTATTCTGCCTTACTATTATGTTTTACTATTCCGTTTTACTATTACTTCTGTTTTACTATTCTGTCTTACTATTCTGCTTCACTATTACATCCGCTTTAGTGCGTTCGTTTGCGAGGCTGAAAGCAAACTCTGCCATTCCTCTGTGCATCGCAAAACACTAAGAACCTCGCATATGCTTCCACTCATTGCGAGGTCTTTTTTTTCTGTATTTCTTTGCAGCGAACTCAAATATTTATGTCCACTTCGTTTCACTGAATATCGTTGACTTTTCTGCGTTTGTTGCTTCCGGGGAACGTCTTTTTTTTTACAGCTAAGGATACAGTTCAAGGGCGTAAAGAAAAATATATAAAAAAAAAGCCCGCTACTTACTGCTCCTGAATAGAGGTCAAAGGAGTGTCCAAAAAGAGAGGTCAATTTCGGAAAGAGAGGTGTCTGAACGTGTTAGTGCGGCGTTATGTTTCAGGAACGCGTCTGTGCGGTATTTTCAGGCACCTTGAGGTTGTTTCCTTCTCATTTTTCCTTTTCTTGTTTCGTTCTTCCTCTTATTTGTGAAGCTCTCGGGGTCAGGCGTGCAGTAGTGAAATGCGGCCGGGCGCTACCGTAGAGTTATTTCAAGATTTAGTGTTCCCCTGCGCCACTCAGCTGTCAGTTTTTTGGGGGAAGGGCGGAGAAGGGGGAGGAGATGTGTGTGTGTGTGTGTGTGTGTGTGTGTGAAAGAGAGAAATGTACTGGTTTTTTTTTGCGTGTGTTTGTGTGATATTTTTTTTGTTTCTTACCTTGCATGTCTTCTTTTTTACGCTCTTCTAAACTCTTCTTTTTTATAAGGGCAGTGTTTAGCGGGCTTTTTTTATCATTATTACTTTTTGTTTTACCCTTGAGCTCCTTCCTTTACTGTAAAAAAAATATGTATGATTTTTATGTGTGTATGTGCGTGTGTGTGTGCGTCCCTCTAAATCCTTCCCCTGTGCCCCTCTACTTATATTCTTCATTTCTATTATCTTTCTTGACGTTCCCCTATTCCCCTATTTATTACCCGTTTCTCCCTCTCCTCACTTTTCAATCCCTCGTTCACGCCCCTTCCTAACTTTCCATAATTGCTCCTTTCGCCTCTCTCCCACTTCTTATCCATCATCACAGCTGTTCTCCTCCTCCTCCATTTATCCTCTCCTCCCTTCCTCTCTTTCCCATCTTTTCTCTTCTAGTTTCTTTGTGTAATTTCATGAATCTTTTTCTTATCATTCGTCCTTCTTTTATTCCTACCATTTAGCTTTTTTTATATACATTACTTTCTTTTCCACTCAATAATCTCATCCTGTAACTGTTTCGTTCATCTCTTTATTATTTCTATCACTCTTTCATTCTCTTATAGTGTGTCATCTCTTACTGTTATTAATTTCGTCACCATTTCTTTATTTGCTTGTAGACTTCATATGTTATCTTCATTTTATTATCTTATCGTCTCACTATCTTCATGGCCTCAAGGTTCATTTCATCTTATTATTATCTTTTTTCTGTTATTAATACTCATAAACTACCATCTTCTTAATTATCTATCTTCCCTTGTGTATCGTTGCCATTATCATCATCATTACCAAGCACAGAACGCCCCAATAATCATCATCATCATTATCATTACGTTCTCTCTCCCTGTAGTCTCCTCAAGCTGTATCCCATCATTTTAATGTTATCTTTCTCTGTTGTATTTGTTTCATAATATAGCTTCTTAATTTTGTCTTCCCTTGTGTATTAACGTCATTATCATCAAGTTCTATTTCCTTTAATGTCCTCAAGCCTAATCCCATCATTTTTCTATTTTCTTTCTCTGTTATTGATTTTTCATTCATTATCTAGCTGCTTAATTGTCTGTCTTCCCTTGTGTATTAACGTCATTATCATCAAGTTGTCACCTTTAATGTCCTCAAACCTAATCCCATCATTTTTCTATTTTCTTTCTCTGTTATTCATTTTTCTTTCATTATCTAGCTGCTTAATTTTCTGTCTTCCCTTGTGTATTAAAGTTATTATCATCAAGTTGTCACCTTTAATGTCCTCAAACCTAATCCCATCATTTTTCTATTTTCTTTCTCTGTTATTCATTTTTCTTTCATTATCTAGTTGCTTAATTTTCTGTCTTCCCTTTTGTATTAACGTCATTATCATCAAGTTCTATTTCCTTTAATGTCCTCAAGCCTAGTCCCATCATTTTACTGTTATCCTTCTCTGTTGTATTTCTTTCATAATCTTGCTTCTTAATATTCTGTTTTCCCTTTTGTATTAACCTCATTATCATCAAGTTCTATTTCCTTTAATGTCCTCAAGCCTAATCCCATCATTTTACTGTAATTTTTCTCTGTTATTGATTTTTCTTTCATACGCTATCTTTATCTTACTTACCTATCTTCCCTTGTGTATTACTGGGATTATCGTTATTTTTTTCCCTTTCTTTAAGCTCCTCAAGACTCATCCCATCATTTCCTTGTTATCTTTCTGTCTTATCTTATGTTATTTTATCTTTCTGTTATCTTTACTTTCTCTCCATTATTTCCTCATCAATTTCATCTTTGACTACTGTTTCTCTATCTTCTGTTATCTACTTATTCTCTCATTTATCAACATTTTACTGCATTCACCTTTCATACAGTATCTCCATCTTTATTATCTCTCTGCCCTTGTCTATTACCGTCATCATTATCATCATTTCATCCTCTCTTAATGTCCTCAAAACTCATCCCGTAATCATTTTCTTGTTATCTTTCTCTGTTATTGATATTTCCTTCATACGCTATCTTCATCTTAATTATCTTCCCTTGTTGTGTATTACCGTCATTATCATTACTACTTCTCTTTCTCTTAATGCCCTCCAGACTCATTACTTCGCTGTTACGTGTTTCTCTTATTTCTCTTTCATAAGCTTATCTTCAGCTTAATTATCCGTGTTTCTTTGTTGTGTTTTTTTTACAACAAAGGAGACGGCTCAAGGGCAACAAAAAGGGTGTAGAAAAAAAAGCCCGCTACTCACCGCTCCCACAACAGACAAAAGCAAAAAGTGGCCAAAAGAGAGGTCAGTTTCGGGTGGAGAGGTGTCTTGATACACTCTTCATTATCTTCAAGTTCGCTTTCCTTTAATGTCCTTAACCCCTTGACCGCGGATTTCCTACAAGAAGACATCACCAAGCTACAGGAATGGAACAAAAAGTGGCTGCTACAATTCAATGAAGAAAAATGTAAAGTCCTGCACCTTGGGAGAGGATATCCAGCACACCAATACTACATGGGAAGCACTACACTATCCACCACAGAGACAGAGAAAGACCTGGGACTATATATTACCAGGCTACCAGTGAAAGCCGAATCCGTTCCAATCGCAGCGGACGGGTTAAGCCTTATCTCATCACTTTTCTCCTTTCTCTGTTATTGTTTTATTTTCCTTTCATAAACTATCATATTAAGTGTCTATCTTCCCCTGTTGTGTGTTACTGTCATCATTATTACCTTCTCTTTCCCTCAATACCTTCAAGCCTCCTCACATCATCATTTACCGTACCTGATCCTCTTCCATAACGACGGCCACCTGCTCACCCCAAGCTTCTTACTCGTATGATGCCCTTCTTATCCCCTTCCTGTCCCCTACGCCCTTCCTGATCCTCTTACAGTACTTCTTCCTCAACCTCCATCTGTTTGTACGCTCCGATGCCCGCTGGATAGGTGCTGGTGTTTGTGTTTTCACCGTTTTCTCTCGTGTTGGTTCGGATTCTTGAGTGTTATGTTTAGTTTTGATGTTTGTCTTTGTTTTCTTTGTCTCTTGTTTAGCTTTGTTTAGTGTCGATGCTTTTCTTTGTTTTCTTCATCTTTTCTCTTGTTTTAGGTATAGTTTAGTGGTTTTTCTTTATGCTTTTTCTTTTTGTCTTTTTTTCTGGATTTAGGTTTTGTTTCGTTTTTCTTTTTCCTGATGTTTTTTCTTTTTTTCTTTCGTCTAATTTCATCTTTTTCTTTACGTTTCTGATTTTTGTTTCTCTCATTTTTATCGTGTCTTCATCCCTTACTTTATTTTCCTAATGTCTTCCAGTTCTCCTTCGTTTTTCTTTGTGTGTGTGTGTGTGTGTGTGTGTGTGTGTGTGTGTGTGTGTGTTTTAGCTGTTTCTTAATCTTTATATTCATTTGTCTCTCAATTTCTTTATCTTTCTTTTATGACATTTGATCATCTTGCGCTGTTTCTTTCTTTATGATTATCTACATTTCTATCTTTTTTATAACATCTTATCCACTTCTTTATCTTTTCTTTATCTTAGCTGTTTCTTTCTTTATATTTGTCTCTCAGTTTTTTTTTTTTCTTTTTATGGCATTTGATCCTCTTGCGCTGTTTCTTTCTTTATCATGATCTCATTCTCTATATTTTTATAACATCTAATCCTCTTCTTTAACTTTTATTTATCTTAGCTCTTTCTTTATCTTCGTCTCTCAGTTTCTTTATCTTTTACGGCGTTTGATCCTCTTACGCTGTTTGTTTCTTTATCATGATCTCATTCTCTATCTTTTATATAACATTTGACCCTCTTCTTTATCTTTTCTTTGTCGTGGCTGTAAATTCCTTTGTGTCTTAATGTCTTTATCTCTTTTGACATTTGATCCTCTTACGCTATTTCTCTCTTTATCATGATCTCATTTTCTATCTTTTTATAACATCTAATCCTCTTATGTAACTCAGAACCTTAGACTCGTGTTCCTTCATTTCCCTTACCTTCCCATTAACTTCATATCTGTTTTTTTTCTATTCTTTATTCACTTATTCCTTATTTCTGATATCTTTTAATTCTCTTATGTAACTCAGAACCTAAGTCTCCACGTGCCTTCCTTAATTTCCTTTACATTCCCATCACGTTGATATCTGTTATTTTTTTTTCTATTCTTTAATCACTTATTCCTTTTTTCTGACATCTTGTAATTATTTTATGTAGCTCAGAATCTAAGTCTCCACGTGCCTTCCTTTCCTCTCATATTCCCATTACGTTTATATATGTTTTTCTTTTCCCCATCGTCCATGATTAGGTTTTATTTATTTTTCTTTCAACAGTTCTTTATCCGTCTTTCTTTTAATGGCATCTGCTCCTCCTTCATTACTTTAAACTTCAGATTCAACCCTCCTCCTCCTCTGAACACTTCGCTTCTTCTTTCATTTATACTTCCCTGCTCACTGGTTTTCTTTCTGCTCTTTAATTTTATCTTCACTGTCTCAATTTCCTAAACCTTCGATCCCTTGTTTTCATCACTTATTCTTTTTTTTCTCATATCTTCTAATCCTTATCGTATGTAACTCAGGACCCTCAGACTTCACCTTCCTTCATTTTTTTTACTCTGTCATTACGTCTATATCTCATTTTCATTTTCTTCTATATGTTATTCCTTTTCCTAACATCTTCTAGTCCTCTTATGTAACTCAGGACCCTCAGACCTCACGCTCCTTCATTATCTTTCCTCTTTCATTACGTCTATATCTTTTTTTTCATTTTCTTCTATATGTTATTCCTTTTCCTAACATCTAGTCCTCTTGCCTAACTTGGAACCTTAGTCTCCGCGTTCCTTCACTTTCTTTACTCTTTCATTACGTCAATATCTTTTTTTCATATTCTTCTATATGTTATTCGTTTTCCTAACATCTAGTCCTCTTGCCTAACTTGGAACCTTAGTCTCCGCGTTCCTTCACTTTCTTTACTCTTTCATTATGTCAATATCTTTTTTTCATTTTCTTCTATATGTTATTCGTTTTCCTAACATCTAGTCCTCTTGCCTAACTTGGAACCTTAGTCTCCGCGTTCCCTCACTTTCTTTACTCTTTCATTACGTCTATATCGTTTTTTCAATTCTCTTATCTATTACTTCTCTCTCTGACATCATCTGATCCTCTCCAAGTCTCCTCATTCCCTTACGCCCTTCGCCATTCCATTACGTCGATGATTACTCTAGCGTTCCCGTCCTCCATTATATAGTCATCGATTCCATTCCTTCACTCCCTGATCCCCCTTGATCCTCTTGCATAACTCCGACCTTCAGATCCAATCCTCCTTCCACGCCTTTCATGTTTCCTTTACGTCCATGATTACTGTTTCTTTTCCTCCGACATGTTTATGATTAGGTTTTATTTTTAGGCTTTGGTTTTTTTATTTCGATCTTCTTTTAACAGCATCTGATCCTGTTTCTTTACTTTATTCGTCAGATTCAATGCTACTCTTTACCTTTCATGTTTCCTTTACGTTTATCATTACTGTTTCTTTTTCCTCCAACACGTCTTTGATTAGTTTTTTTCTTTCAGTACTTCTTTTTTCCGTCTTTCTTTAATAGCTTCTGATCCTCCTTCATTACTTTATACGTCAGATTCAATGCTCCTCTTTACCTTTCATGTTTCTTTTATGTTTCAAATTATTGTTTCTTTTTCTTCCAACACGTCTTTGATTTTTTTTCTGCACTTATTTTATCCGTCTTTCTATAATAGCTTCTGATCCTCCTTCATTACTTTATACGTCAGATTCAGTGCTCCTCTATACCTTTCATGTTTCCTTTACGTTTCAAATTATTGTTTCTTTTTCTTCCAACGCGTCTATGATTTTTTTTCTGCACTTATTTTATCCGTCTTTCTATAATAGCTTCTGATCCTCCTTCTTATTTTATACGGCAGATTCAATGCTCCTCTATGCCTTTCATCTTTCCTTTACGTTTATAATTACTGTTTCTTTTTCTTCTAACACGTCTATGATTTTTTCCCGGTACTTTTTTATCCGTTTTTCTTTTAGTAGTTTCTTATCCTCCTTCATTAAACGCTTCTCTACCCCTTTCATGTTTCCTTTACGTCTGTGACTACTATTTCTTTTATTTCCAACACGTTTATGATTAGTTTTTTTTTCTTCCAGCACTTCTTTATCCGTCTTTCTTTTAACAGTGTCTGATTCGCCTTCATTACCGCAAATTTCAGATTCAACCCTCCTCCTTCTCTAAACCCTTCTCATTTTCTTGCATTTATACTTCCCTGATCACTGTGTTTCTTTCCGCTCTTTACTTTTATCTTCTCTGTCTTAATTTCATAAAACCGTCGATCCTCTTGCATCCCTTGGACCATTAGATTCAACGCTCCCTCCTTACACCTTTCATGTTTCCATTACGCTCATTATATTACTGTTTTTATTGAGTTTCTTTGATGTTGATGTTTGTCTGTTTTTGCTTTGCGCTCCTTCATTTTCTCATTATCCTTTGCAACTCTTCTGTAAGCCCTTGTTCTTTCTGTTATTGCATGCGTGTGTGTGTAGTCATTTTTTTTCTATTCTGTTTTCTATTTTATCGTATTGTACTTTATTTTCGTGTTTTATTTTTATTGTATTTATTCGTATTCTGTTTTTATGACTTGTTTCTTTATCTTGTTTTATATCCTTATTCCTTTATTTATCAACATTTTAATAGATTCACTTTGTGCTTTAAAACTATTCTTCCCGCCCTTCTTCCTTTCCACCTCCTCTTTCTTTCTCTTCTACTTTTAATGTTACTGTTCCTTTATCTTCCATTATCTCTTTATCACTTTATCTATCAATATTTTACTAGATTCTCCTTGTGCTGTAAAACTATTCTAGACGCCTTTCTTTCCATCTCCTCTTTCGTTTTGTATTTCATCTGTGACTTCTTCTATTTTCTCTATCCATTTATTTATCAAGATTATACTGTATTCAACTTGTACTCTAAAACTATTCTTCACGTCCTTCTTCTTCCCATCTTCTCTTTCTTTCTTTCTTTTTTTTTCTTCTACTCTTTTCTACTCTATCTCTCTCTCATTATTCTCATTTCCTCTTTTTCCGCTCCATTTTCCAACGTTTCGGGCCCTCTCTCTCGTGCTAACATATCAGACTCAACAGTTCTTCACACCTTTCCCTCTTCTTCTTATCTTTTATGTGGCTTATATTTCTTCTTCATCCATTATCTCTGTCTCTCCTAGTACCTCTTTTGTTTGTTTCATATCCTAACGTTCTCTGACCTTCTTTTCCACTAACATTTCAGACTCGGCGGTTTTTCACATCTTTTGCTATTTTCTTTATATTCTATGTGGTTACTATTTCTTTCTCATTCATTATCTCTTCTCGTGTCTCCTATTATCCCTTTTTCGCTTCATTTCCTAACGTTTGCTCATCCTCTTTTGCGCTAACATTGCAGACTCGACGGTTTTTCATGCTTTCTGCCTTTTTCTTTCTCTTCTACTACGTTGTTACTATTTATTTCTCTTCTTTCTTTCTCTTTCTCTATTATCTCCCTTTTCGTTTCATTTCCCAACGTTATCTGACTCTTTTGCGGCTTAACTTCAGAATCGACGATTGTTCACGCTCTCCGTTTATTATTTTCTCTTCTATATTGCTACTATTTAATTTCCATCCAATATATCTTTTGTGTTCAATGTTCCTCTTTTTTTTTTTTCGCCTTGTTTCGCAACGTTATCTGACTCTCTAACCCTTCAAACTCGACGATTCTTCACGCCCTCCGTCTATTATTTTCTCTTCTATATTGCTACTATTTCATTTTCATCCAGTATCCCTTTCGTGTCCTTCATTCCCTCTTTTTTTCGCTTCATATTGCAACGTTGTGACTCTCTAGCCCTTCAGACTCGACGATTCTTCACGCTTTTTGCCTTTTTTCTCTTTTACTTCGTTGCTGTTATTTCTTTATCTTTCTTTATATCTTGTGTCGCTTAGATTCTAACCCTTCAGACTCGACGATTCTTCACGCTTTTTACCTTTTTCTCTCTTTCACTTCGTTGCTGCTGTTTCTTTCTTTTTCTTTATATCTCGTGTCGGTTAATTTACCAACGTGATCTGATCCTGTTTTGTTCTAAGCCTTCAGATGACGATCCTCCACTCCCTCTGTCTCTTTATTTCTCTTCTACGACCTCACATCTACCTCTTTCTCTTATATTTTCTCTTTTACCGCTTCATTTCTCAACGTCATCTGTTCCTCTTCTGTTCTAAGCCTTCAGATGACGATTATCCACTCC
>NC_066563.1:7881415-7911415 GCF_024679095.1 Eriocheir sinensis
ATTATGTGACCAACCCGCGAGTCTTCCGGCCGTCACAATGCTGCAGCCTCGCCCCACCTGTTGAGGCAGAAGACAAAGAGAAGACTGAGATCCGAGGAGGAGGAGGAGGAGGAGGAGAATCGATGGTGGTTACAAGAGAAGCGCAAAAGGACAATACGAGGGAAAGGAGAAGAAAGAGAAGAAGGGATAGGAGGAGGAGAAGAAGAAGATGATGAAGAAGAGGTGGAGGAGAAGGAGAATCGGTGGTGGTTGGAAGAGAAGCATAACAGACAATACGAGGGAAAGGAGAAAGAGAAGAAGGGGTAGGAGGAGGAAGAGGAGGAGAAAGAGAAAGAGAAGGAAGAAGGAGGAGGAGGAGGAGGAGGTGGTGTTGGCTGTGAGACGCACAAAAGAGAATAACGAAGAAGAGAAGAGGAGGAGGAGGAGGAGGAGGAGGAGGAGGAGGAGAAAGAGAAAGAGAAGGAAGGAGGAGGAGGAGGAGGAGGAGAAAGAGAAAGAGAAGGAAGGAGGAGGAGGAGGAGGAGGTGGTGTTGGCTGTAAGTGAGACGCACAAAAGAGAAGAACGAGGAGAACAAGGAGGAGGAGGAGGAGAACAAGGAGGAGGAAGAGAAGGAGGTAGAATAACAACGCAGTGAAATAAGAGAAGGAAAGGAGAGAGGTGGAGTTGGTAGTGATGAAGGAAGATGAATAAAAGGAGGAGGAGGAAGAGGAAGAACACAGCGAGGGAGGAGATAACAAAGAAAACTTAATATCTTGTGAGGGAGACTGAAACAGGTTCGTTGGACTGGAAGTAAATAAGCAAAACAAAAAGAAATGAAAAAAAACGAGAGAAACAAGACAAACAGAATATCAAAATAATGTAGATGCGTCTCTCTCTCTCTCTCTCTCTCTCTCTCTCTCTCTCTCTCTCTCTCTCTCTCTCTCTCTCTCTCTCTCTCTCTCTCTCTCTCTCTCTCTCTCTCTCTCTCTCTCTCTCTCTCTCTCTCTCTCTCTCTCTCTCTCTCTCTCTCTCTCTCTCTCTCTCTCTAGCCCTCTCTCTCGCTCTCCCTTTCTTTCTAAACAAGTAAAAAAGAAAGAAATAAAAAGAAAAAAAGAAGACAAAATGCGTGAAAAACCTTGAACTTGCAAAATATAGAAAAACAAAAAAGAAAACAAGCAAAACAACAAAACAAAAACACAACATTACACACGACACACTAGCAGTATTTTAACCCATTTTTCGTACTCTAATAATAATAATAATAATAATAATAATAATAATAATAATAATAATAATAATAATAATAATAATGATAATGACAGTTTTCCTTTTCTTATTTTCTTCCAAACACAAATTCTTTTTCCTCATATTTTCCTTCCCTCTTCTGATCACGGCGAATCCAACACCCTGTGGCTCTCTGACCTGACCTCTGACCTTATGAACTCGTGACCTCTGACCTTTAACCTTTTTTTAACCTTTGCACGTGGACATTTAGCTCTATAACCTCTTTTTCTTAAGGGTTAAATTTCAATCAGTATAAATTACTATATATTATTATCTTTTCTGTGACGTAGTTTAACTTTTCTTGACCTTCCTATGACCTTATTTGTGCCTTTTTAGCAACTTTGTATGACATTTTCTTTCCTAGGGTTATATTTCAATGAATATATTTTACCATGTTTTATCCTGTATTGTTTGTGTGACCTTTTCCTACCTTTCCTGACCTTCCTATGACCTTTTTTTTCCGTTTTTAGCCACTGTATGACCGCTTCTACCTAACCTGACCTGACCTGACCTGACCTTTTTGTGCCTTTTTAACCACTATTATATGATTGTTTGACCTTTATTGACCTCTTCCTTGTGTAACCTTTTGATTTTTTTTTTGGCTCGCTTTCCCTCCTTGCTGTGTGACCGGTGACCTCTTTAAATCACTGACAAGGTCATTCAACTCTTTCCACTTCATGCAATCTTTTTTTTTTTTGTTGTTGTTGTTGTTGGTTGAGGATATTCAGTTTATTTACTTTTTTCCTTTCTTTTTTACTTATGAGGCCTTACTATTACTACTTGCAACTACTTGGGTACTACCACTACTTATGAAACTTACTTGTTGACGAAGCCATTCAGTTTACTCTCTTACTTTCTTATTTATTTATTTACTTACAAATCCATTTATTTTACTTAGATTCATGAGGCCATTCAACTTGCTTACTTACTTTCTTACTTATTTACTTACGAAGCCATTTAACTATTCACGAGGTCATTCAACTTACTTACTTTCTTATTTCCTTACAAAGCCCTTTAACTTACCCACTAGGCCATTCAACTTTTTATACACGAGGAAGGTAGGAAGGAAAGATAGTAGAATGAATGAATGAAGGAAAAATGGAAGGAAGGAACGAAGGTAGGAAGAAGAAGTCAGTAGGAAGGTAAGTGGAATGGCCTAGTTAGAAAGAAAGTGGAATGGCCTAGTTAGAAAGAAAGTGGAATGGCCTAGTTAGAAAGAAAGTGGAATGGCCTAGTTAGAAAGAAAGTGGAATGGCCTAGTTAGAAAGAAAGTGGAATGGCCTGGTTAGAAAGAAAGTGGAATGGCCTGGTTAGAAAGAAAGTGGAATGGCCTGGTTAGAAAGAAAGTGGAATGGCCTGGTTAGAAAGAAAGTGGAATGGCCTGGTTAGAAAGAAAGTGGAATGGCCTAGTTAGAAAGAAAGTGGAATGGCCTAGTTAGAAAGAAAGTGGAATGGCCTAGTTAGAAAGAAAGTGGAATGGCCTGGTTAGAAAGAAAGTGGAATGGCCTAGTTAGAAAGAAAGTGGAATGGCCTCGTGAGTAAGGCAATCAGTATAAAGATAAGAAAGTGGAACGGCCTGGTAAGAAAGGAAGTAATAAGATAAGTTAGTCAGTGGAGTAGAGGCTAAGAAAGGAAGGAAGAGAGGAAGGAGGAAAGTGGCGACATTTTGACCCACGCAATCATTTTTATCACCCTTCCTGTATCAAATTCCACTCGTTTTGCCTCCTACCCTCCCTCAACCAAACCGCTCTTCACTCTTACTACTACTACTACCACTACTACTACTACTACTATTACTTCTACCACAAATAGCAAAAATAATCATGGGTGAGGGATGTTGCGTAAACCATGACTGTCTATATTTCTTCTTTTCTTCCGGGGTTGAAGCAGCGGCCAGGAGAGTGTCGTGATGTACAGGGAGGCAGAAGGGAGGCAGTGTGGGGTGTATTGCGTTCAGTAAATCACTCACGAGATAACTGAACCTTTTGACTCCATGCTCTTCCTTTTTTTAACCCTTCCTATGTGAGAGGTTGCTCTTTTTGCCTCTCTCCGCCCTCAATGCATAACCAATGACCTCGTACTTAAACCCCCTTCCATACCATTCAACCTTTTGACCCCACACACTCCCTTTTTTTCTGCCCCTCCCTGTGTGACTCCCTGCTCTATTTGCCATTCTCCTCCCTCGATGCATGACCGCTGCTAGTCTCTAAAGCACTCACGAGGCCATTCAGTTTTTTTGCTCTTTTTTTTTTTTTGCCACGCACTCTCCAACTATCTTACGAGGTCATTACACTCACTTTTGTACTGACTTCCATATCCCTTCCTTCCTTCCTTCCTTCTCTCCTTCCTTTCTCCTTCCTTTCTTCCTTTCTCTTTTATTTCTATTATCTCCCTTCTTCCATTGACTCTCTTTCCTTCCTTCCTTCCTTCCTTCTCTCCTTCCTTCCCTCCTTCCGTCCTTCCATTTTTCCTTCCTTCATTCGTTCATCTATTCTACTATTTCTCCTTCCTACCTTCCTTTTTTCCTTCGTTCCTTCCTTCCATTCATTCATTCCTACCTTCCCTTTCTCCTTCCTTCCTTCCTTCCCTTTTCCCTTCATTCATTCGCTCATTCATTCTACATTCATTCATTCCTACTTTCCTTTTCCCCTTCCTTCCTTCCATTTTGCCTTCATTCATTCATTCTACATACAATCATTCCTTCCTTCCTTCCATTTTGCCTTCATTCATTCATTCTACATACAATCATTCCTTCCTTCCTTCCATTTTGCCTTCATTCATTCATTCTACATACAATCATTCCTTCCTTCCTTCCATTTTGCCTTCATTCATTCATTCATTCTACATACAATCATTCCTTCCTACCTTCCTTCCCTCCTTCCTTTCTTCCACTCTTTCCCACCAGATCGTTCCACTTTCTGACCCGCGCCCTTCCCGCAGATGACGTGTCGGTGCTGCTTCGTGAGATCATGGCGGAGGCGCGGCAGCTGACGGATGCCGAGCGGTGTTCCCTCTTCCTGCTGGACCGCGAGCATGGGCAGCTGGTGGCCAAGGTGTTCGACGGGGAGAGGAAGGAGGAGGTGAGAGCCTAGGGAGGAAGGAGGAAGGGAGGAGGAAGGGGAGGGGAAGGAAGGGAGAGAGTTACTAAGGAAGGAAGGAAGATGGGAGAAGGAATGGGAGGGGAGAGGTTAGGGAGGGAAGGAAGGGAGAAAGTTACTAAGGAAGGGAGGAGGAAGGGGAGGGGAAGGAAGGGAGAGAAGAGGCTAATGAAGGAGGTAAGGAGAAGCTAAAGAGAGCGAAAGGAAGGTAGGAAGAAGAGATAAGGAAGGAGGAGGTGAGGAAGGAAGGAAGGAAGGGAGGCGAGGAAGGAAGGAAGGAAGGAAGGAAAAGAGGGTGAAAGGAAGGGAGGAAGGTAGGAAGAAGAGATAAGGAAGGAGGAGGTGAGGAAGGAAGGAAGGAAAGGAATGAGAATGGAAGGGAAGGAGGCGAGGAAGGAAGGAGAGGCTGTGGAAGGAAGGAAGGAAGGAAGAGAGTGGAAGGAAAGAAGGAAGGGAGAGAGGAAAGGCTAAGGAAGGAAGGGAGGAAGGGAGGAAGAAGAGGTAAGGAGGAGGTGAGGAAGGAAGGAAGAAAGGGAATGAGGGTGGAAGGGAAGGGAAGGGAGGAAGGAAGGAAGGAAGGAAGGAGAGGCTATGGAAGGAAGGAAGAGAAAATGGAAGGAAAGAAGGAAGGGAGAAAGGAAAGACTAAGGAAGGAAGGGGGGGAAGGAAAGAAGGAAGAAGGAATAGAAAGTGAAAGGAAGGAGGGAACGAGGATAGTCTTAAGAAGTAGGCGAAACGAAAGAAGGAAGAGAGAGTGGAAGGAGGAGAGAAGGAGAGGCTAATGAGAACAGTTTTGGGGCTGCTGAAGCTAACTAGGTGCCAGGAATGGGCTTGGGCTGGAATGGGAATGGCCATTACCTGGGAATGGGGCTCATCTGGAAATGGGCTACAGCAGGCAATTGGCTATACATGGGAATTGGTTTTACATGGGTATGGGTTTTTAGGTATGGGTGTCATTTGGGTATGGGTGTCATCTGGGTATGGGTGTCATCTGGGTATGGGGTTTTAGGTATGGGTGTCATCTGGGAATGGGTTTTAGGTATGGGTGTCATCTGGGTATGGGTTTTTAGGTATGGGTGTCATCTGGGAATGGGTTTTAGGTATGGGTGTCATCTGGGAATGGGTTTTAGGTATGGGTGTCATCTGGGAATGGGTTTTAGGTATGGGTGTCATCTGGGAATGGGTTTTAGGTATGGGTGTCATCTGGGTATGGGTTTTAGGTATGGGTGTCATCTGGGTATGGGGTTTTAGGTATGGGTGTCATCTGGGTATGGGTTTTAGGTATGGGTGTCATCTGGGTATGGGTTTTAGGTATGGGTGTCATCTGGGAATGGGTTTTAGGTATGGGTGTCATCTGGGAATGGGTTTTAGGTATGGGTGTCATCTGGGAATGGGTTTTAGGTATGGGTGTCATCTGGGTATGGGTTTTAGGTATGGGTGTCATCTGGGAATGGGTTTTAGGTATGGGTGTCATCTGGGAATGGGTTTTAGGTATGGGTGTCATCTGGGAATGGGTTTTAGGTATGGGTGTCATCTGGGTATGGGTTTTAGGTATGGGTGTCATCTGGGAATGGGTTTTAGGTATGGGTGTCATCTGGGAATGGGTTTTAGGTATGGGTTTCATCTGGGAATGGGTTTTAGGTATGGGTGTCATCTGGGAATGGGTTTTAGGTATGGGTGTCATCTGGAAATGGGTTTTATATAGGTGTCATCTGGGAATGGGTTTTAGGTATGGGTGTCATCTGGGAATGGGTTTAGGTATGGGTGTCATCTGGGTATGGGTTTTAGGTATGGGTGTCATCTGGGTATGGGTTTTAGGTATGGGTGTCATCTGGGTATGGGTTTTAGGTATGGGTTTTAGGTATGGGTGTCATCTGGGAATGGGTTTTAGGTATGGGTGTCATCTGGGAATGGGTTTTAGGTATGGGTGTCATCTGGGTATGGGTTTTAGGTATGGGTGTCATCTGGGTATGGGTTTTAGGTATGGGTGTCATCTGGGTATGGGTTTTAGGTATGGGTGTCATCTGGGAATGGGTTTTAGGTATGGGTGTCATCTGGGTATGGGTTTTAGGTATGGGTGTCATCTGGGAATGGGTTTTAGGTATGGGTTTCATCTGGGTATGGGTTTTTAGGAATGGGTGTCATCTGGGAATGGGTTTCATATGGGTGTGGGTTTCATCTGGGAATGGGTTTCATCTGGGTATGGGTTTCATCCGGGTATGGGTTTCATCTGGGTATGGGTTTCATCCGGGTATGGGTTTCATCTGGGAATGGGTTTCATCTGGGAATGGGTTTCATCTGGGTATGGGTTTCATCTGGGTATGGGTTTCACATGGCTATAGGCTCCATCAAAATGCAAGGCAATGTGTTAGTACGTTCTGTTATGGCTGCTCGTCAAGCTCTCCCTTACTGTGTCATGAACGTTGTTATCTGTTATCACCTCAGAGACCACCGGCTGCTTCTGAACTGTTTTTTGCCATTACTGAATTCAACAGACGTACTTAACTTCAATTTTCTACTTTTTGTTGATCTGTTTGCGCCGCGCTGCCACGAACTCAATATGTTGGGTGTGGAAAATTAACTATAAATGATAGCTGAGAAAGAAGGAGAAACGGAAGGTAAATGATTAGAGAGAAAATGGAGGAGAGGGTGATGGAGAGAGAGAAAAGAAAGATAAACATGGAAATATGGAAAGACAGGCAACAGAAAGCTAATTGGCTCATTACGAGGTTGTTTGCTCTAGTCTTAATCTGCCTGACTGTCGCTTGGTCCCTTCAGAGCACTTCAAAGCACTTCAGTTCATACCTCTAGGTCTTGAGTTGGCCTGCACTTAAAGAGCTTGGAGTGGTTGACGTTACTGAAGTTCTTTAGGTACTAGAAGACCTGAATCATATCCCCTCGTAAGCGTCTCTTTTCCAGCGTGAAGAGGTTGAGTCGCCTGAGTCGTTCCTCATACGGCAGGGCCCTCAAGGGTGGAATCATCTTCGTAGCGCGAGAGGGAAGATGAGGACGAGGAGATAGAAGAGAAAGACGTGATACGGATGAAAAGCTGAAAGGAGGGTAATAGAGAGAGGAGGAGGAAGACTAGAAGGAGGAGGAGGAGATGGAAGAGAAAGAAGAGTTACGGATGAAAAGCTGAAAGGAGGGTAATAGAGAGAGGAGGAGGAGGAGGAGGAGATGGAAGAGAAAGAAGAGTTACGGATGAAAAGCTGAAAGGAGGGTAATAGAGAGAGGAGGAGGAGGAGGAGATGGAAGAGAAAGAAGAGTTACGGATGAAAAGCTGAAAGGAGGGTAATAGAGAGAGGAGGAGGAAGACTAGGAGGAGGAGGAGAAAGAGGAGGTGATGCTGTCAATAGAGATGCTGGTTGTGAAGGAGATTGTTAGAGGGATAAAGAAGAGGAAAAACTTGTGAGATGTATATAGAATGGCAAGATGAAGGACTGAAAAGGAGGAGGAGGAAGAAGAGGAGGAGGCGGAGATCATAGGGAAAAGCCATGGAAGTGGAAAAAAGATATATAGGAGTAGAGAAGCTGGAGAGAGATTGAGAGGAGGAGGAGGAGGAGGAGGAGTGGGAGGAGGAGACCTTTACTACACTAACAAGAGCATCTCCGAATAACTTTCCGAGATAAACAACGTAAAGAAAGGGACAGAAGAGGGTTAAGACTGAAGAGGAAGAAGAGGAGGAGGAGGAAGAAACAATAAGGTAGACAGATGAGGGAAGAGGCATTAAAAGAGGAGAAAAAGAGGAATAGAGAATATGAACGAGGAGGAGGAAAAGGACTAAAAGGAGGAAGAGGAAGACAATAAGATAAACAGAAGATGAAAGAAGAATCAGAAGAGAAGGAAAGAAATATGAATAGAGAAGAAAAAGGAAAGGAAAAACGAAGAGATAGGTAAAGGATGGAGGAGAAGAAGGAATAGGAGGAAGAGAGAAAAATAATCAGCTACGAATAGGAAGAAAGAGATAAGACTGAATAAGGAGAAGGAGGAAAGAGAAAGAGAAGAGAGAGAAAGAGGAAGATAAGGAAAGTACAGTAGAAAAGACATGAAACCTAATGAGGAGGGGAAGGAGAGAGAGAGAGAAGAAGGAGAAAGAGGAAGAGGAGAAAAAGCATAAATAAGAAAAAGAAGAGGAAAAAGAAAGAAAAAGAAAAGTGCATTGAAGTAAAAACCTGAAACTGGATGATTAAGGAAAAGTTTGTGGGAGAGAGAGAGAGAGAGAGAGAGAGAGAGAGAGAGAGAGAGAGAGGGAGAGGGAGAGGGAAGGAGAGTGAGAAGAGGAAAACTTTAATGAGAGAACGTCGAGGAAGGGAAATTAAAAAGAAGCAAAGGAGGAGAAGATTAAAAGGAAGAAAGATAGAGAGAAGAAGAAACGGAGGCAAAGGAAAACGAAAGGAGAAGATGAAGGGAAAAAAGAGAGAAGAAGGCATAGAGGAAAGAGGAAAGAAGATGGTGATGATAACGAAAGGAGATGAAGGAAGGAATAGAGACAGAGGCATAGAAAGAGAAAGAAAAAAACAGACAGCATAGTAAAGAAGAATATGATAAGAAGGAGAAAGGTGATAAAACAAAGGAATAGAAAGGAGTAGATGAAGGAGAGAAGAGAAAGAGACGAAAACGAAAAGAAAAGAAGAAAAAGAAACAGAACAGTAAAAAAGAAGACAAAAAAGACAAAAATAGAAGAAATATGAAAATATGAAAATGAGGAAAAAAGTAGACGAGAGAGAGAGAGAGAGAGAGAGAGAGAGAGAGAGAGAGAGAGAGAAGATGAAGAGAAAACACACAACCAAGTAAAAAGAAAGACGATAAAGAAGGAGAAAGGTGAAAATAGGAAGATGAAGAAAGGAAGTGAAGGAACAAGGAAGATAGACAGGGAAATAGGGCGATGATAGAGAAAAAAAAGGAAAACAGCAAAGTAAAAAAACAAACAAGATAGAAAAAGGAGAAAGATAAAATTACGAAAATATGGAAAGGAAAAAAGAAAAATGTTGAGAAAATAAAAAATCAGTAAATAATAAATAAAAAACAAAGATGAAAAGACGAAAATGAAGAAAGGAGAAGGTGAAGGAAGGGAAAAAAACGCGAAGATACTGAGAGAGGGAAAGAAAAGTCGCAACAAAAAGAAAACAGGCAAAAAATATGAAGGGGAAACTCAACCTTACGTAAATTATATCTAACCTCTCAAGGGCGATATTACCCTGGGAAGCCTTATAACATGACCCTTATTGCTTCGAGGGGGCGTGGCACCCTATTGCTCCCTAAGGATGGTGTTAATAGGGTGTTAGGGAGGGAGGGAAGAGGAGGAGGGAGGAAAGGGAGGGATGGAGGAAAGGAGCGTCTCTGAGGGAAAGAAAAAATACTACTAGGTTACGAGCAGAGGAGCGTAAATTTGATTAGAGAGAGAGAGAGAGAGAGAGAGAGAGAGACACTCTCACACACACACACACACACACACACACACACACACACACACACACACACACACACACACACACAAACAAACAAACAAACACGAACACAGAGAGAGAGAGAGAGAGAGAGAGAGAGAGAGAGAGAGAGAGAGAGAGAGAGAGAGAGAGAGAGAACTAACCAATTTTCTCCCAACAGTCTCTCGAAGAAGTTCTCCTCCCCGTCTTGCAGAACTTGCCTGGCGTCTACGTCACGGGAAGTAATAATTAGAAAGAAAACGCACACCTGTCCTTAGCCTCTCACCCTCCTCACCCCCCTCACCTGCTCCCCCCTTCACCTCACCTGTCAAGAGCTTCACCTCCTATTAAATTTTACCTGTAGTTTTATCACCTGGCTTTTGACTTTTTGCTTTCACTTTCACCTGAAATCTAAAATTTTTCACCTGGGTGTTTTTAACACCTGTGCACTTTTTTTTTTTTTTGTCTGTTTAATTTGATTTTTTGTGTGTGGGTGTGAGTCGTTTTTATTTATCGATTTTTTCTTCCTTATATATATATATATATATATATATATATATATATATATATATATATATATATATATATATATATATATATATATATATATATATATATATATATATATATATATATATATATATATATATATATATATATATATATATATATATATATATATATATATATATATATATATATATATATATATATATATATATATATATATATATATATATCTATAGATATATATGTTTCGCCTCCCTCCTTGCGTCTCCCTGATGCCCTAAGTAGCAGCACCCAGCACCGTGTTGGCGCTAATTAACACAATAAAGGGAGCAATGCAGTGTTGCCAGCGCCGTAGAGCCTCAGAGGGGCGCCGCGTGTGACAGCTTCTGGTAACACTCACTCGCGCCCCGTACTCACACGCCTTCCTCACCTGCCTGGAAGACCTCATTAGTGCTGCTGTTATTATCGCTATTATCATTATAATTTTCCGGGTTACCTGTTGAGCGGATCCACCTCTGCTTCGTTTCGCGCCTTATTATTATTCCCTTACCTTTTTGAAGCTTTAGTCTCACCTGTATTCAAAAAGCCTTTAGTGTTACCGTTTTAATCACCAGTGTTAGCATTATTATTATTTTACATGGCTACCTGAGGAGTGGATTTATCTGCGCTTCGTTTTACGGCTTATTATTTCCCAACCTTACCTGTTTGAAGCTTGTATCTCACCTGTATTTAAAAAGCCTCATTAATTAGCGTTATTGTCACCGCCATCATTATCGTGAATTTTTCAGTAAGTGCTCCCTCCCACTTCGCACTTATTTTTACCCTCCTTTGAAGTATCTAACGCACGTAGGAGTGATCATAAGGCTTCGTGCTTCGGGAATAGATTAAAAACACGATAATGACCTCTTCGTTGTTTTCTTTTGGTTGGAGCGGCGTCTAGTTATCTTTTATTTTTGTTGTTGTTGTTCCTGGTATTATTTTTTTACCTTGATCTGCCTCCCTTGCTGTAAAAAAAAAAAGAATCATTACTGCTATCATTTTCCGGAGTGTCAAAATTGTCTTATCTATACTCCACTTTTTTTTCTTTGGTTGGAGCAGCGTTTAGTATGTTATCTTGTACCTGGTTTTGTTTTCTTCTCTTGAGCTGTCTCCCTTACTGTAAGAAAAAATATTACTACTATCATTTTCCGGAGTGTCAAAATTGTCTTATCTATACTCCATTTTTTTTATGTTGTTTTTGGAGCAGCGTTTAGTATGTTATCTTGTTCCTGGTTTTGTTTTCTACTCTTGAGCTGTCTCCCTTACTGTAAGAAAAAATATTACTGCTATCATTTTCCGGAGTGTCAAAATTGTCTGATCTATACTCCACTTTTTTTTCTTTGGTTGGAGCAGCGTTTAGTATGTTATCTTATTCCTGGTTTTGTTTTCTATCCTCGAGCTGTCTCCCTTGCCGTAAAAAAAGAGCATTAATATTGTTTTCTTACGGTCACAAAATAGTCTTATCTCCTTTTTTTTGTTGTTGTTGTTGTAGCAGCGTCAAGCGGGTCTTCTTTTTTTTTCTCGAGCTGTCTCCCTTGCTGTAAAAAAAATCATTACTCTTGTTTTCTTACGGTCACAAAATAGCCATCTCCATCTGTTTTTTTTTTTTTTTTTTTTTTTTAGTTGCGTCTGGCGGGCCTTTTCGTTCCTGGTTTTGCTTTTTTTCCCCTTGAGCTGCCTTCTTTTTTTTTAGTACAGGAAGCAACTCAAAGGCAACTAAAAGAAAGTGTAGAAAAAAAAGCCCGCTAGAAGAAAAAGACCGCTAAAAAAAACGCTAAAAAAAGCCCGCTAAAAAAAATAACCCACTGCCTTCCTTGATGTAAAAAATAAACTCATTACTAATATTATCATCTTGCGAAGTCTCATAGTGGTCTTATATTTTACACCGCCTTACGCATCATCTCATCATTCTCTTATTTTTGCGCTCAAGCTTACAACACACACGTAGTCGTAGTAATAACAATTGTACAGCAGCGCGTGTCGTAGGCTGAAAGAAACAAAAAGTAGTGTATGTAGCCTTGTATTGCCGCTCCAAGTATCTATAAGTATAAGGTCCGAGGTGTAAGTATAAGTGATATGAGTGACACGAGTTCATAAGAGCATCCACTTGATCTCTTATGCAACACTGGGGTCATAAGGGGAAAGGTATCTAATGCTTCATTTGATCCTGCTTACTCTGGGATGTCTGAACGCTGAGAATCCAAGTATCTATAAGTATAAGGTCCGAGGCGTAAGTATAAATAACAAGAGTGACACGAGTTCATAAGAGCATCCACTTGATCTCTTATGCAACACTGGGGTCATAAGGGGAAAGGTATCTGATACTTCTTTTGATCCTGCTCACTCTGAGATGTTAAAGCTCTGAGAATATGTGTGTTGTGAGGAGTATAAGTTGAAGGGGATTTGTAAGAATATTCAAATCCCTGATACACCTCGAATAAGGTTACAAAGGAAAGGTTTCTGATTCTTGTTTTGATCCTGCTCACTCTGGGATGGTAAAGCCTTGAGAATATGTGTGTTGTGAGGAGTATAAGTAGAAGGGGATTTATAAGAGTATTCAGATCCCTTATACACCTCGAATAAGGTTACAAAGGAAAGGTTTCTGATACTTCTTTTGATCCTGCTCACTCTGGAATGCTATGGGCTTAGAATATGTAAAATGTCAGAAGTATAAGTGACAGGGGATTTATAAGAGCATTCAAATCCCTTATATATATCACAGGGGGAAAGGTTTTTTATGCTTCTTTTGATTCTGCTCACTCTGGGACGGTAAAGCGCTGAGAATATGTACGCTGTGATAAGTATAAGTGACAGGGGATTTATAAGAGTATTCAAATCCCTTATACATTATAGGGGGAAAGGTTTCTGATTCCTCTTTTGACCCTATTCACTTGGGACGATGCCGCGGTGTATAGAAAGTCATTACGTTGAGCTATAAGTGACGGGAGTTGACAAGAGCAGTCAGATCCCTTTTGAGCAGCCCCAGTAGGTCAGGGGACAAGGGTTTCTGATGCTACTTTCGATCTCATTCCTTTGACAGGCTGCGGAGATGTTTGGAATATTGGATCGCGTGTTGTGTGGGTTTGAGTATGCCCTTATGGAGGTTTGATTCTACCGTGCGGCACTTGAGGCGGATTCGAACTCAAGGCAAGGGGATTAGAAGCTGGACTGCCACTCTTGAGGGATGTAACGCCGAGAGAAAAGGGCGTTTGAGAGAATTAGTTCTGTTTGGGAGATGAAAGTGTGACAAGGGAACAGCTGAGAGAGAGAGAGAGAGAGAGAGAGAGAGAGAGAGAGAGAGAGAGAGAGAGAGAGAGAGAGAGAGAGAGAGAGAGAGTGAGGATGCTGCAAGAAGTTTTAACAAGATGAGGAACCAAGCTTAATGGCTGGTGAAGAGAGAGAGAGAGAGAGAGAGAGAGAGAGAG
Source organism: Eriocheir sinensis (assembly GCF_024679095.1). NCBI lineage: Eukaryota > Metazoa > Arthropoda > Malacostraca > Decapoda > Varunidae > Eriocheir > Eriocheir sinensis. The sequence continues at coordinate 7,895,178 of NC_066563.1, forward strand.
AGAGAGAGAGAGAGAGAGAGAGAGGCAGCGAAGGGGAAGCTAAAGAGGATTAGGAAGGGGAAGAACCGAGGGAAATTGAGACCGATTAGGAAGGAAGAGGGAAGGAAGGAAGAGAAGAAGAGAGAGAGAGAGGAGGAAAGAGCATTGAAGGGAGAGAGATTACAAATGGAAATCACAAAGGAGAGGAAGGAGAAGAGGGAAGAAGTGAGAGGAAGGAAGAGAAAGAGAGAATGAGAAGCAAAATTACTGATGAAAAAAACAGAAAAAAATTAAGGGAAAATATATTGAAAGTAGGAAGAAAATAATGAGTGAGAATATAAATGAGGTAAGAGAAAGATAGAGAAAGCAAAATTACTGATGAAAACCGAAAAAAAAGAAGGGAAAATATATTGAAAGTAGGAAGAAAATAATGAGTGAGAATATAAATGAGGTAAGGGAAAGATAGAGAAAGCAAAATTACTGATGAAAACCGAAAAAAAAGAAGGAAAAATATATTGAAAGTAGGAAGAGAGGCAATGAGTGATGAAAAACTAAAAGGAAGAGAGGGAAAGAATATTAAAGGCAGGAAGAAACATAATGAGTCAGAATATAAATGAGGTAAGGGAATGATAGAGAAATGAACACAAGAACAAGATAGAACACAAACAGACAGAGGAACAACAGAACACAATGCAGACACACCGTAGCAACACTTAACATAGAACACAGTAACACTTAGAGCTTAGAGACACGGAAACACTTAGAACATGGAACACAAAACAGACCCACAGAACACAAAACAAACACAATATCAGCGGAACACAAACACCACAAAACATATGACAAGAACACAATAAAAAAACATGAACAAGAATAAGAACAACAGTAATACACACACACACACACACACACACACACACACACACACACACACACACACACACCACCACCACCAAAGACAAAAACACCAATAGTAACACAAAAAAAAATCCCAGAAATCGAACACAAGAAAAAATCAACAGAACAGAACAAAACAAACACAACAACGACTTAGAACACACACACACACACACACACACACCACTCTTTCTTTTTTTCTTTTCTTTTCCCTGAGCAGATCATGACCCTTCCCTTTTCACTTCCTTCCCATACAGAGCTCCGGGGAGGTTCGACTGCCGGCCACGCAAGGGATCGCTGGTCACGTCGCCTCCACTGGTCACCTGTTGAACATCCGCGACGCCTACGCCCACCCGCTCTTCTACCGCGGCTTCGACGAGTGCACTGGCTTCAAGACCAGGTGAGGGCAGGTGTGGCAGATGAGAGAGAGAGTGATTTACATAGATTTACATAGATATTCAGACCACACAGGAGAGAGAGAAAGAGAGAGAGAGAGAGAGAGAGAGAGAGAGAGAGAGAGAGAGAGAGAGAGAGAGAGAGAGAGAGAGAGATTCACAGTAGGGCAAACCGATTAAAATTCACCGTCTAACGTAATCTCCTTTTTGACGTGTGAAGGAAATCAAACAGTCAGAGAGAGAGAGAGAGAGAGAGAGAGAGAGAGAGAGAGAGAGAGAGGCTACCGAGTTCATTTGTTACAGGTAAACATGGAAACATGGAAACGCAGGCAACAGAAAGCCTATTGGCTCATTACGAGGTTGCCCGCTTTGGTGATTTAATCTGCTCGACAGCCTGGGGCCTGGGGAGCAGATGAAAGCACCTCGACGTTGAGGAGTAGATGAAAGCACCTCGATATTGAGGAGCAGATGAAAGCAACTCAATATTCAGTTTACTCCCGACGCAGCGAAGTGACGGTCGATTCTATATTTGAAGGAGTTGATAGTATTCGCATTTACTACTTCTGAAGGAAGATTGTTCCAGTGACGGATGATTCGGTTTGAAAAGAAACTCCTTCCGATGTCTGTGTTACATCGACTAGACTGAATGGGTAAACCGTTATTTCTAGTTCTTAGGTTGGTTTGCAATTCAAAGAAATTGGAGTAATCGACGTTATTGAATTTTTTCAGATACTTGAAGACTTGTATCATATCTCCTCGTAGGCGTCTTTTCTCTAATGTAAAGAGATTGAGTCGCTTGAGTCGTTCCTCGTACGGTTGAGCCCTTAAGGTTGGTATCATTTTCGTGGCGCGTCGCTGAATCCTTTCCAGTAAATCAATGTCCTTTCTGTAATTAGGAGACCAGAACTGTACTGCATACTCGAGGTGCGGTCTTACCATGGAATTATACAAGGATAGCATCACGTCTGGCGTTTTACACTCAGTTCCTCGCTATGAACCCGAGCATAGTGTTGGCTTTGTTGTATGCTTTTTTACAGTGATTCGCGTGTTTCAGGTCACTGCTGATAGTGACTCCAAGATCCTTTTCCTCCTGCATCGCTTGCAGAGGTCTCCCATTCATGATGTATGTGTGGTTACTATTTCTGGACCCAATGTGCATGACTTTGCATTTGTCAACATTAAAGGACATTTGCCATTTTCCGACCATTCGATAATGTGATTGAGGTCTTTCTGAATGATTTCGCAGTCGGTCTTTTGTGAGGCCTTCCACCTTAGTGTCATCAGCAAATTTCGATATTGTGGATTTCAGTCCTGATTCGAGGTCGTTGATATATATGATGAAGAGAATGGGTCCCAGCACTGACCCTTGAGGCACTCCACTAGTGACTGGAAGCCAATCGGAAGGCTGTCCGTTGAGTAGTACTCGTTGTTTTCTGTCGGTGAGCCAATCTCTTATCCACGCGATCAGATTGGCTCCAATGCCCGCCGAGTGCAGTTTCTTGAGTCGCTCGTGCGGTACCTTGTCGAAGGCTTTCTGAAAGTCCAGGTATATATAACACTGGGGATGTGGGCATCCCAGTTCTTATATATACCTTGGAAAGAGTCTAATAAATTCGTTATGCAGGAGCGCTTGTATCTGAAGCCATGCATGGTTTCGGAGATTACATTATTGTCTTCTAGAAACTTAACAAGTTTGTCTCTAATAATCTTTTCGAGTATTTTTCCTGCCACTGATGTCAAACTTATGGGCCTGTAGTTTAATGCAACGCTTTTGTCTCCTTTTTTGAAAATTGGTGTTACGTTCGCCATCTTCCAGTCTTCCGGGACCTTTTTCAATTGAACAGACTGGTTGAATATGTTAGTGAGTGGCTGAAGTATTTGTTGTTTAAGCTCTTTTAATAACCGCGGGGACAAACCGTCAGGTCCTGTTGACTTGTTCGTGTCGAGTTTATCCAAATACTCTTTCACTTCTTGGTCGCATATTGAGTCAATTTTCAGGGGCGTGATTCCCCTCGGCGGGTCAGGGTTCTCGGGCATGGTTTCGATGTTCTCGACTGTGAATACGGATGCGAAGTTACTGTTGAGGATTCTGGCCATCTGTTTACTGTCCTGAGTTGCAGCTCCAGTCTCGTCTGTCAGGGGACCAATATTGGATTTTACTTTCTTTTTCGATCTGATGTATGTGAAGAATTTTTTTGAGTTTGTCTTGATGTCACGCGCGATTTGTTTTTCGTAGTTGCGTTTACTACTCCGAATAAGGGTGCGACAAGCTCTGAGGCTGTTGTGGTACTGAGTACGGGCTTCGGCCGTGTCATTCTCTTTCATTAGGTTATAATTCCTTTTTTTTTAAGTTTACCGCCCTTTTTATTTCTCTGGTCATCCACGGTGGATCTACATTTGCCAATAAACTTTCCTAGCTGCACTTATCTATCTTATCTGTCTTTTTTACATATTTTTCTGTTCGTATTTTGACTTTTACTGTTTGTTTGTTTGTTTTGTTCTTCTTGTTTTTTCTGCTGTCCTGTCGCCATATTTTTCCTTTAATCCTTTATATAATCTTCCACTCAGCTTCTTTTTCCTCCACTTTACACTCTAGCGTTCTCACTCACTCCACACTTCCTCCTCCTCCTCCTCCTCCTCCTCCTCCTCCTCCTCCTCCTCCTCCTCCACACGTACTCATTTCTTGCTCTCCTTAACTTACCCTCCTCTCCCTCTTTTCCCTCCTTTCTCTCCCTACCTTCCTTCCTACCCCATGACCTACCCTCCTCCCCCCCCCCACCTTCCCTCCTTCCTTTTGATAACTTCCCTCCTTTCCCTCCTGTCTTCCCTCCTTTCCTTCCTTCCTTCCCTCTCTCCCTTTCTTTCCTTCTCTCCCTTCCCTCCTGTCTTCTCTCCTTCCCTTCCTTCCTTCCTGTCTTCCCTCCTTCCCTCCTTTCCTCCCTTCTTACCTGCCTATACCTTTCCTCCCCTTCTTGCCTAACTATTCACTCTCTCTCCTTTCCTCCCTTCCTTCCTTCCTTCCCTCGTTTTCCACCTCCATTTCTTCCTTTCTTTTTCTCTCTTTCTTTCCTATCCTTTTCTCCTCTCCTTCCCTTTCCTCCTTCCCTCCCTTCCTTTCTTCATTTCCTTCCTTCCCTTCCAGCTTCTTCCCATCTTTCTCTCCCTTCCTACCTTTCCTGTTCCCTCCCTTCCATACCTTCCTCCTCTCAATCCTTTAATTTTCTCTTATTCCTCTCCTTTTTTCCCTCTCTCCCACCTTCCTGCCTTCCCTCCCCTTCTTCCTTCCCTTCCTTCCTTCCCTCTTCACGTTCCTCCTTATATCTCCTTTAACACCTTTTATTAGACGCTTCAACCCCCCTCATACGTCGCTATTTTCAGACGCGGCAGCTTTTCGTCGTAAGACATTTTCCACACAAGTCTTGTACCTGTTCGTGCCTCGGCGGTTATTACACGGCAGCGTCCCGTCTGACTCTTGTTTTTCTGTAACGTTTCTACTTTGTTACTCACTCCCTCACTCACTTACTCACAGTCCAATGCGTTTAATTTGATGGTCTGTCTTTGTGTGTGTCTGTCTGTCTGTGTGTGGGTGGGTGGGTGTGGGTAAGGGAGGGGAAGGGGAAGGATTTTTTTTTGTGTGTGTGCGTGTGTACGGGAGTGTGTGTGTGTGTGTGTGTGTGTGTGTGTGTGTGTGTGTGTGTGTGTGTGTGTGTGTGTGTGTGTGTTTATCCTCGCATGCATAGTTAGTTAGTTCAATGACCACATAAAAAGTACATTACATCTCTATAAACTCATCAAACATAATTCATTTTGTTGCATTAAAATAATAATAATAATAATAATAATAATAATAATAATAATAATAATAATAAAAACAGCAGATTGAGACAGTTTTCAATTTCGGTTAACTACTGTAATTTGATGTTTGTTTTTGTGTGTGTTTGCAGTACGATTAATATCACACACACACACACACACACACACACACACACACACACACAGCGAGCGAGAGAGAGAGAGAGAGAGAGAGAGAGAGAGAGAGAGAGAGAGAGAGAGAGAGAGAGAGAGAGAGAGAGAGAGAGAGAGAGAGAGAGAGAGAGAGAGAGAGAGAGAAAGTCAATACTATGCCTTTTCAGCTTTATTTTTCCTGACATGTCTTAAAACTTTCCAGATTTACCTTGACTTCGCGTCCTTCTTTTCTTTCTTTTTCTTTTTCCTTTCCTTAAGATGTTTTTACCTTGTTTTCTTTTCATTCAGTCGGTCAGTTGGTCAGTCAGTGGGTCGGTCAGTCAGTCATTTAGTTAGTCAGTCAGTCAGTTAGTCACTTAGTTAGTCAGTCAGTCAGTCGGTCAATCGGTCAGTTACTCAGTCAGCCAGTCAGTCAGTCAGTTAGTTAGTCAGTCAATCAGTCGGTCAGTCAGCTTTCAGCCTCCAATCAACACTCGTCAGCCAGTCAATTTCGTTCAGTTAGTCAGTCAATCAATCAGGTATTCAGTCAGTCAGTCAGTCAGTCAATTGGTCAGTCAGCTAGTTAGTAAGTCAGTCAGTTAGTTTGTCAGTCAATCAGTCAGTCAGCTAGTCAGTCAGTCGTTCAGGAAGTCAATCTCTCAATCAGTCATTAGTCAGTCCGTCAGTCAATCATTCAAAAGTTCGGTCAGTCAGTCAGCGTACTACTCGTCAGTCACTCAGTCAGTCAATCAGCACTCGTCAGCCAGTCAGTAAGTCGTTTAGTCAGCCAGTCAGTCAATCGTTCAGTCAGCCAGTCAGTCAATCGTTCAGCCAGTCAGTCAATCGTTCAGCCAGTCAGTCAGTCAGTCAATCAGTCAGTCAGCGCAGCACTCGTCAACCAGTCAGTCAGTCAGTCAGTCAGTCAATCAGTCAGTCAGTCAGTTAGTCAGCATGTCTTCTGTTTGTCTTCTCGCCTTAAATTCGTTACTCAAAACTTTCTTCCCGTTTCGAGTCGTGAAGATTCTCGAGTTTCGCTTCTCCCCGTTTCGTCTTTCCGCTTTTGTTCCAGTGTGTGTGTGTGTGTGTGTGTGTGTGTGTGTGTGTGTGTGTGTGTGTGTGTGTGTGTGTGTCAATTTGTCCCTCTCAACTTTTCTGTCTATCCATCAATCACAGTATTTTTAGCAGGAGTATATTCAACTTTGTATTCTGTTTTTCTTATTTTTCTTTTTTTTTCTTTCCTTATAACGAGGCTCATGAATTAAAGATTTGTCCAATAGCTTTCTTTTTATCGTCAAAGTCTTTTTTTTTTTTGTGTGTAATTTGATAAGGTTTCCACGTGGCAGAGAGAGAGAGAGAGAGAGAGAGAGAGAGAGAGAGAGAGAGAGAGAGAGAGAGAGAGAGAGAGAGAGAAGCCTTCAAATACAATGAGGGAAAGAATCATACCAGGTCCTTTTCTTTTCTTTCTTTTCTTTTCTTATTTTCTTTGCTATTTTTAGTCCATTTCATTAGAGAACAGAGACCGAAACCGCACGGGACAGGATCAAAAGAAAGATAATAAAAAATCCAATATCATCACTCACTCTCTCTCTCTCTCTCTCTCTCTCTCGTTTCCTTCTCCTCCTTCTCCTGCTCCTCCTTTTCCTCCTCCTACTACCACTACTACTTCCACTACTACTACTACTACTACTACTACTACTATTACTACTGCTGTTACTACTACTACTACTACTACTCTTCCTCCATCCACAACAAAAGAATAATAAACGAACGGAAAAAAATAGAAAAAAAATAGTGACCCCTTAAACTCACGAAACATTATGAAAAAAAAAGAAAATCATACGAAAAATAAAGAAAAGACATCAAAGAAATATGTGGTGGTAATAATCATCGCGTGTCTATTGTTATCGCTCATTTTCTCTCTTCTGTGCGTTCAATACTTTTTTTTTTCTCTTCAATCACCCTTTTCTTTTTTTCGATACGCCCTTTTTACCAATGTTCCTTTTTTTGCGATGAATTGGGCTTCGATGAGAACGGTTTGAAAGCCTGATAATGAGAGAGAGAGAGAGAGAGAGAGAGAGAGAGAGAGAGGGGTGTAATATCCATCCAGGTAGGAACATTAAAAAAAAATAATAATAATAATATGAAAACTAAGACCAGGAAGAAGGGAGGTCTGGAGTCTAATTAGTGACACATAAAGGTAAGTGTGTATCCAGGTGTATCGAGGTAAGGACAGGTAACAGGAAGGGGGCGTTGTGTCCAGGTGAGGTGTTGGCGTGCGTGCAGGTGTGCGTGAAGGTGCTCTAATTACTCAACAAGGTAATTGGCACTTATCTCACATCTACCCTTTCATTACTACTAAGACTAATACTACTCCTTCTTTCTCTGCATGCTAGTTTTCCATCCCTCCTCTCTCTACTCTTCATATTACTACTTGTTTTCCTACTTTTCTTCCTACTTCTTTTCCTTCCTCTCCTCCTTTTCCTGTTCTCCATTTTCCTTTTCTTTCCTCTACTTTTTTTCATCCTCGTTATCTTTATCCTTCTCTTCCTTTTAGTTCTCCTTCCCCTTGTCTCTCTGGTCTTCATCTTCCTCCTCCATCCTTCCCCTCCTTCATCTTGTTCTTTACATTCTGTTTTATTTCTCCCTCTTCTCCCTCTCCTCCTCCTTAGTTTCCTAGTTCTTCTCTTAGCTCTCCTCCTCTCTCTGCTCTTCACCTTTCTTCCCTTCTTCAGCCCTCTCTTCTTTTTCTCTCTCCTACAGAAACATCCAACATCCTGTGCTTCCATCTCTCAACCACCTCCTCTCTCTGCTCTTCACCTTTCTTCCCCCCTTCAGCCCTCTCTTCTTTTTTTCTCTCCTACAGAAACATCCAACATCCTGTGCTTCCATCTCTAAACCACATCTTCCTTCTCCCCCCTACAGGAACATCCTCTGCTTCCCCATCAAGCAGGACGGGGAGGTGATCGGCGTGGCGGAGCTCTGCAACAAGACAACGGGGCTGCACTTCACACGCTTCGATGAGGAGATCGCCACGGCCTTCAGCATCTACTGCGGCATCTCCATCAGCAACTCGCTCCTCTACAAGAAGGTGTCCGAGTCGCAGGTCCGCTCCAAGCTGTCCAATGAGCTTATGATGTTCCATATGAAGGTAAGTGCGAAGGTTGTTTTGGGGGTTCTTGTTTTTTTTTTTTTTTTTTTTTTTTACCTATATGGTGTTGGTAGGCTTTCTCGGTGGGGTCTGGTTGTTGGCCCCAGTTTGTTATGGCGCAGGCAAATATTTATAGTGGCGCCATCTTGCTTGCCTCATGCTGTCCCCCGGAACTCGTCTATGATCCTCCCTTTAGAGAATCTACTGTCCGGGTGGATGGATGGGCTTCAGGACAGCATGTGGGTAGTCTTAAGCACTTGGCGAGGAATGAAAAATTGCAAGCTTGTGGAAGCGGGCGGGATGCGAACCCTCGCCCGCTCACGGATTGGGTTGAGTTAGGTTTCGATTGAGTCTAGTTTTGTTTTTTTTTTTTTTTATATTCTTGGATTGGGTTGGGTTGAGTTTTGAGTTGGGTTTTGTTGTGGGAGGGAATGAAATGGGTCTTATACTATTACTTTAACTACTTCTACTACTACTACTACTACCGCTACTACTACCACTACTTCTACCACTGCACTAATAATAATAATAATAATAATAATAATAATAATAATAATAATAATATTGCTACAAAAACAACATATCCTAAATTTACTACCATTACTGATTTACAGTTATCGAAATCAGTAGTCGTAGTCGTAGAAGTAGTAGCAGTAGCAGTAACAGTAGTAGCAGTAGCAGCAGTAGTAATAGTAATAGTAGTACTAGCAAGGTAATTACAGCGTCGAGGTAAGCAGTACACCTGAGCTCGTCTTACCTGCAGCTCAAGGTAATTCCAGCGAACTCACTTTTTTTTTTAAGCTCGTAACAAGGCCGCTCCGAGGGTCAACAGGTGAGAGGTGAGAGAGGGAGGGGGAGGGGAGAGAGAGGGAGGGGGAGAGAGAGGGAGGGGGAGGGGGGAGAGAGGGAGGGGGATTGTACCTCCTGTAATTACAAAAGAAATAATAAAAAGAATGAGAAAATGAAAAAAAAACTAAATTTGTGCCTGTGTGTCTTAAGTGAAGGAAACACACACACACACACACACACACACACACACACACACACACACACACACAGTACCCCTTTCTGCCTGTCTCCCTTTCCTTTCTCTCTCACTTTCCCCTCTCTCTCTCTCTCTCCCTTTCTCTCCCTTTCCCCTCTCTCTCCCTTCCCCTCTCTCTCCCTTCCCGTCTCTCTCCTTTTCTCCTCTCTTTTTCCCCTCTTTCTCTCCTTTTTTCCCTTTCTTTCTCTTCTCCACTTCCCCTGTCTCCCTCCTCCTCTTTATCTCTTTCCTTCTTTCTCTTCTCCTCCTCCTCCTCCCTCTATCTTTCTTTTTCTCATTCTCTCCCATTCTTCTCTCTCTCTCTCTCTCTCTCTCTCTCTCTCTCTCTCTCTCTCTCTCTCTCTCTCTCTCTCTCTCTCTCTCTCCTCGGTAACCCTGAAAAGTGCTGTACATTGTATCATAAAAACCAATTACGTTGTAGCCCAATTCGGCACTTTGGGTGATTATTATCTTCGTTTTAATTGTGGAGTCGTGTATGTCTATTTTTACGTTCTATACCCACGCAGTAACACTCTCTCTCTCTCTCTCTCTCTCTCTCTCTCTCTCTCTCTCTCTCTCTCTCTCTCTCTCTCTCTCTCTCTCTCTCTCTCTCTCTCTCTACTATCTTTTTATCGCTTATTTCTCCTTCATTTTCATTCCTTTTCTTCCTTTTTCTTTATCTATCTTTATTATTTATCTCGTTTGTTTCTCCTCCATTTCGTCTGTGTATTCTCTATCTCTCTATTACTTTACTAACTCTATCTCATTTATTTCGCTTCCATTTCCATACATTAGCTCTTTTTCATTCCTTCTCTTCCTCTTCTTTTCTATATTCATCTTTTTTGCAATCTATTTTTCCTTTATTTCTTCTTCCTTTCGTCCACTAACCGTATTTTCCCTCGTGGTATCTCTCTTCCTCTTTCTTTCTCTTTATCTATCTATCACATTAGCTCTTTCTCATTCCTTCTCTTCCTCTTCTCTATATTCATCTTTTTTTGCAATCAATCTATTTTTCCTTTATTTCTTCCTCCTTTCGTCCACTAACGGTATTTTCCCTCGTGGTATCTCTCTTCCTCTTTCTATCTCTTTTATTTCGCCTTCATTTACACACATTAGCTCTTTCTCATTCTTTCTCTTCCTCTTCTTCTCTTTATTCATCTTTTTGCAACCTTTTTTTTCCTTTATTTCTTCCTCCTTTCGTCCACTAACCGTATTTTCCCACGCGGTATCTCTTCCTTTTTCTTTCTCTTTATCTCTTCTCAACCTGTCTCTCCTTTATTTCTCCTTTATTCATTAACTCTCTCATTCATTTTCTTTCTCCTCTTCACCATTTACCTTTCCGTTTACTATGTTTCTTTTTATCTTTCCTTTTCTTTTTCTTTCTTATTCGTTCTCTTTCTCCTCTATCTATCTTTTTTACTATCTATCTCTCGTTCCTTCTTCTTCTCGTTCTCCAATCGTATCTTCGTCGAGGTAGGCTTCACGTGGCTTTATTTAGTTTCCCTCCTCGAGGCCATGCAAGAAAATGGGTGTCGAGGGAGAGCTAGAAAAAATGGAGCAGCTCGGGGCACGCTGATGTAATATTGTGGAGACTCGGCTATGGTATTCTCAAACTCTTCCACCCCCACGTCAACAATTTCCAGAGGCCTAAAAGGAGATTAATCGATTTTTTTATGAGGGTGTTTTCACATTCAGAGTGTAGAAGAAGGGTCACACTACCACCAGGGCCATTAAACTACCCCTGGAAATGCACACAACACCTACGAAACCCTTGACAAATATGTGTGCATGAGAGCCGAAATGTTGGTTGTCATCAAGGCCTTTCTCCCTCCTTAACCGCCCTCTCGTGTTCCTGGGCGTGAGAGTGATTGGTACCATTTGTGGGTTGGTTGGTCATATTTCCCCTCGGATATTTACATTAGGAGGTCAAGCCACTGAGTTCTGAAGGGTTCCTGGGCTAAAACTAAAATCTCTCTCCCTTCCCGTCTCTCTCCCTTTCCCCTCTCTCTCCTTTCCCCTCTCTCACCTTTCCTCTCTCTGTCCCTTCCCGTCCCTCTCCCTTTCTCCTCTCTTTTTCCCCTCTTTCTCTCCCTGTTTCCCTCCGTCTCTCCATTTCCCCTCTCTTCCCCTTTCCCCTCTCTCTTCCCCTCTCTCTTTCCTCCCTTCTTTCTCCCTTTCCCCTCTCTCTCCCTTCCCGTCTCTCCGTTTCTCCTCTCTTTTTCCCCTTTTTCTCTCCCGGTCTCTTCCTTTCCCCCCTACCTTTCTCCTCTCTTTCCTCCCTTCTTTCTCCCTTTTCCTCTCTCTCCACTTCCCGGGTGAGGTAGTTTAGTCTGTTCATGCATGGGGTGAGGGTCGTGAAGATGAATCGGGAAGGAATTGCATTGGCGTTCTGTTGAAGGTTTTGATGCGCTGTTTCTGGCAGTAGGCCAATATACGCTCTCTCTCTCTCTCTCTCTCTCTCTCTCTCTCTCTCTCTCTCTCTCTCTCTCTCTCTCTCTCTCTCTCTTCTTAATATCCCTCTTCATACACTCCTTTTTTTCCTCCTCCTCCTCCTCCGCTTCCGCCGCCTTCGCCTTCGCCTTTCTCTCTCTCTCTCTCTCTCTCTCTCTCTCTCTCTCTCTCTCTCTCTCTCTCTCTCTCTCTCTTCTATTTCTCCTCTTTCCACCTCTCTTCCTCTTATTTCACGTCCCATTTTCCCCTTCTTCCTCCCCGTCCTCCTCCTCCTTTCCCCTTTCTTCCTCTTATTTCACTTCCCCCGTTTTTCTTCCTCCTCCTCCGCCTCCTCCTCCTCCTTCTCCTCCTCGTCTTAAGGTATCGGGCTATAATGCGTAAGTGCTGCGGAGGTTTAGACAGCGAGGGAACGCGTCTAAAACATGTTTCAGTATGTATTGGTAAACTTAAGACCTCGGATCGGGGCCTCAAACCTTGCTCTCTCTCTCTCTCTCTCTCTCTCTCTCTCTCTCTCTCTTCGTTCTTCGGTGAGATTTCAAGTTTAAGGAAGAGATTGGTGAGGGGGAAGGGTAAGTTTGTGTGTGTGTGTGTGTGTGTGTGTGTGTGTGTGTGTGTGTGTGTGTGTGTGTGTGTAATCTTCCTAATCTCTTTGTTTTGTTTTGGTGTTTTCTTGTTCGTTTTTTTTTCTCGTTTTTTGCTTTTGCTTTCTTCGTTTTCTTATTCTTGTTTTTTTCCTCCTCTTCTTTCTCTTATTCCTACTCTTTCAATATTTTCCTTGTTCTTCTCCACTGCTTTCTTCTTCTCTTCCTTTTCATTTCTTCTTCTTCGTTTCTTCTTTTCCTTCTTTTTCTTCTTCTTCATCATCATCGTTATCTTCTTCCTATTGTTTTCCTTTTTCTTCTTCATCTTCTTTTCTTCATCTTTTCTTCTTTGTCCTTTCTTCTTCTTTTTCTTTTCTTCTTCTCCATCTTTTTCTTCTTCACCATCATCACCATTATCTTCCTATTGTTTTCCTTATTCTTCTTCTTCTACTACTATTGCTACTACTACTACTACTACAACAACTACTACTACTACTAGTACTACTACTACTACTTCTTCCTCCTCCTCCTCCTCCTCTTCCTCATCCTCATCCAACTTCTCCACCTCCTCCTCCATCATCATCCTTCTCCATCATTTCCTTCGACTGGTTTCAATAACACCACCACCACCACCAACAACAACAACAATAACAATAACAATACCAACACCACCACAGCCAATAACAACAATAATTACAACAATATTCCCACTGCGTCCGGTCCGCGCTGCTATATTTGGCCCAGCTGATCTCCCAAAACGGCTCTGCGGCGAGTGGTATAATCAAACGCAGAGAGAGAGAGAGCAAATATCATTACTGCCCAAAGAGGAAAAATAGAATAACTTGTTGCTGAGAGAGAGAGAGAGAGAGAACAAACTTAACAAGACTCAGGGACTTTAATCTAACTTACTTTTTGCCTTACGATATGAGAGAGAGAGAGAGAGAGAGAGAGAGACGCTGTGTAAACAATTATAACGCGGATAATTAGTCCACGAGCTAAATCTGTAACGTCATTATCATAATTTTGTTGATGTTGTTGTTGTTAGTATTGTTGTTGGTGGTGGTGGTGTTATTGTTGTTGTTGTTTTGCATTATTCCTTGAGCATCAACAACAAAAAACATCAGAAAAAAGAAGAAAAAGAAGAAGAAAAGAAGAAGAAGAAGAACAACAACAACAACAACTTAAACAACAACAGCAACAACAATTACTTCTACAGTACTTATAATATTTTACTACTACTACTACTACTACTACTACTACTACTACTACTTGTACTACCACTACTACTACTACTACTACTACTACTACTACTACTACTACTACTACTACTACTACTACTACTACTACTACTACTACTACTACTACTACTACTACTACTACTACTACTTCTACTACTACTCTGGTATTAATGTTTTCACTCTGTTTGTTGGTTTGGTTATTATTGTTATTATTTAGAGATCTTTCAACCTAAATACGTATAATATAGGTTCAAAACTGCACTTTCAATTAACTTCATGATAGTGTTTTATTTTTTTATTTTTTTATTTTTTATTTGTGTCCATTTTCTCGTATTGTGTTAGCGAATAAAAAAAAAACGTTCGAGAGAGAGAGCACCTGATCCGTCTATTCAGTCAACCTGTCTCACGCCAATTAAACTCAGAAATACCTGGAGGAAAAAATGTGAAAGAGGAGAAGGAGGAGGAGGAGGAAGAAGAAGAAGAAGAAGAAGAAGAAGAAGAAGAAGAAGAAGAAGAGGAGGAGGAATAGAAAAGTCCGTGAGAGAGAAATATAAGAAACAGGAAGTAGTGGAAAAGAAGAATAAATTATATAACCCACAAAAAAAGACCAAAAAAAATCCCCCAAAAAAATACTGAAAAAAGGAGGAAAAGGAAGGAGCAGAAAGTTTATGAATGGAAGGTCTTTATAGATGTTATGAAAGGGAGGGAAGGAAGGAAGGGAGGAGGAAACGAGGGAGGGAGGGAGGAGAAAAGAAGATGGAAGAAAGAAAGATCAGGAGAAGAGAGATTGAAGAAGAACTAAAGGAATGAAAGGAGAGAAGGCGAAGAAAGGGAAAGAAAGAAGAGAGGAAGGAGAGGAGAGAGGGAAGGTAGAAGGAAGGAAAATGAAAGTAAAGAAATGAAGGGAGAGGAGGGTAAGGTGGAGGAAGAAAGAAAAGAGGAGAGAGGGAAGAGAAAGGAAAAGGGAGGGAGAAGAGAGGAAAAGTAAGAAGAGAGATTGAAGAAAAATGAAAATGAAGAAGGAATGAAAGGAAGGAAAACGAGAGGGGGTCGAATAAAGAAAAGAGAAGAAAGGGAATGAAAGAAGGAGAGAGGAAAAAGAGGAAAAATAAGATAAGGGAAAGAAAAAAAGAATGTAAAGAAGTTAACGACAGGAGAGAAGAAGAGAAGAGAGGAAAGGAAAGAGGGAAGGGAGGAAGAATCAGACTAGGGAGAAAGAGAAAGGAAAGGAAAACGAAGATAAAGAAGGAATGCAAGAAGAGAAAGAGGGAAGGGAGGAAAAATCAGATTAGGGAGAAAGAGAAAGTAAAGAAAACGAAGATAAAGAAGGAATGAAAGAAAAGAAAGAGAGAGGGGGCTGGGAGAAAGAAGAGGGGAGAAAGGGAAGGAGAGAAGAGAGAGAGAAGGATTGGAGGGAAGGAAGGAAAGGAGGGAGGGAAGGAGAGAAAGTAGGTAGGTATACATCTCAATACGATATCGATCTTCGGCCTAATGGCTTCCTGAAATTCATTACTTTATAATTACCCTTGTTCGTCCTCCTCCTCCTCCTCCTCCTCCTCCTCCTCCTCCTCCTCCGCATCTTCCTCTTCCTCCTCCTCCTCCTCGTATTCCTTCTTCTGGTCCTTTTTTTCTTCTCCAATTTTGCTTCCTCCTATTCTTCCTCTTCCTATTATGTCTTCTCTCCTCTTCTCTCTTTCTCCTCCTCCTTCATTTTATCTTACTCTCTCTTTCCTCATCTTGATTATGCGGTTCAGTTCTGGTCACCTTACTATAGAATGGATATCAAAATGTTAGAATCGGTGCAGAGGAGGATGACTAAGATGATTCAGGGGTTAAGAAACTTGCCATACGAGGAAAGACTCAAACAGCTAAACTTGCATTCCCTAGAAAGGCGAAGGGTGCGTGGAGACATGATCGAGGTTTATAAATGGATGAAGGGCTTTAATAAGGGGGATATTCATAAGGTTCTGATGGTAAGAGAACCGGGTAGGACACGTAGTAATGGTTTAAACTGGATAAATTCAGATTCAAAATTGGTTTACTAACAGAGTGGTAGATGAATGGAACAGGCTGAGCAGGCATATGGTGAGTGCCAATACAATTGTCACATTCAAAAATAGATTAGATAAATTCATGGACAGTGGTATTAGGTGGGGTTAGATACACGGGAGCTTAGGTTCAAAGAAGCTGCCTTGTACTGGCCTACCGACCTCCTGCAGACTCCTACGTTCTTATGTTCTTATGCTCATTTATTCTCCTTCTGGGCATTTCTTTTTTTATTCTTTCCCTCAATTTTGATCTCCTCCTCCTCCTCCTTCTCCTCTTCCTTCTCCTCCTCCTATTTTTTTTTTCTCTTCCTGTATTTCCTCTTCTTTTTTACTCTTTACGTAAAGCCTTGCCTCCTCATCCTCAATCTTTTCTTCCTCCTCCTCCTCCTCCTCCTCCTCCTTCTCTTCCTCCTCCTCTCTCTTTACCTCCATATCTTACATATCTCCCTGACCCCCCCTTGTTCCTCCTCCTCCTCCTCCTCCTCCTCCTCTTCCTCCTCCTTCTCCTCCTCCTCTCTCTCTACCTCCATCT